>NW_018230385.1:387246-388632 GCF_001263595.1 Phalaenopsis equestris | reverse complement strand
ATCTCCACTAAATAATTTTTTATCTCCACTGTGACTTATGATCCAGAGAACTCATCATAAAAATTTCAAAATGTTTTGAGTTCATTTGATAACTTTAATAGATTCATAAGGATAACTACCACTTTTGACACTTAAATGATTTTTAAAAATCAAATATAACTCAAAAAAATATGAAACTTAGTTTTTTGAGTTCTTTGTGATCAGGGATATTTTATAAAAATAAAATAATATTTAGAATAAAAACTTGATTTTTAGCTTATTTCAAATGTTTAAAAATTCATAAAAAACACAAAAATAACAAAATTCATGTAAATATTCTAAATTGCTTCCTAATCACTTTAGAACAATTAGAATATTTTTCCTGATTTTCTAAATAAAGATATTGAATTTCAAAGCTTAAAAATAATTTTTAAAGGCTAAAATTGAGTTTTCACTAAAATAATTCCAATAAATCAAAAAAAAATAGAAAATAATGAAATTTTCTCCTCTAGGTTCTATAATCTCAGAGAGATTTTTGAAAGACACAAAACTTAATTTTCATCGTTTAAAATATTTTATTTTTATTAAACAACACAAAAATTAAAATAATTCTGATAAATCACAGATAAATCAAAAAATCATGAAATTTGGTCCAAACGCTTCTCTAGTCTAGGTCTACCTCTAGTAAAAATTTCAAAGGATTAGAATTTACCTTGGTCAAGTTAAGAATTTTCTTTCAAAAATCTTTTAAAAATCCTACTTTTGCATGAAAATAATTATATAAATTAAATTAAACTTTGAAAAATCACATTTTCTCCTATGATGTCTTAATTAACCCATGAATGAGGTAGGATAAAAATATCAAAGTCATTTAAATTGAATTTAAAAAAATATGAAGTGTTAGAGCCTTAAGGGCAAATGTGTAATTTTCAAAATTTTGCCTTAATTAAAATTTAGGCTTAAGTCAAGGAGGGAAATGGGCAACCTCTGATTTTAATCAATTTATTTGATGTTTAGAACACAAGGGGTTAATTAGTAGAAACCAATCTCACTTTCTTTATTAAGTTAATAAATTTGTAAATTATTAAAATTTGGAAGTATATTAAAATTAAATGATCGTGGACTTAGGGGTATGACTTTTGAAGTTAATAATTAATCAATTTAATGCCCCTATTTTGATGTTCAAATAAAAATTCAAATTATGAATCTTGACCACTTAATGCTTAACCTTTTCAAAACTAATTAAGACACTTACCTAGGTCTTAAGGGCTCAGTGGTGGCTTAGGCCAAATCAAAATTGACTAAATGAGGATTAGAGAAATAAACATAACATAATCAAACATCCTTGAAACACCACTAAGCCTAATTAAAAAAATTGGCTAAGTGTTCAGGTTACACCAACTTGCA
>NW_018230385.1:374777-386880 GCF_001263595.1 Phalaenopsis equestris | reverse complement strand
AATTAAGATGTCTCTATCGGATGATCGGGAATCCCTCGGAGGAGGTAACCTACGGTTGCTAACGAGGTTTCCCACGGTTTAAATGAAATTATGGAACGAGGGAACCGTAGAATCCAATAAAAAATAGTGGTGTCGGAACGAGGGAACCGTAGAATCCTAACCGGTGTCGCTCTAATCAACTTTAATATGCCCTCATAAAATTTAAATAACTTCAACCATAGGGCCACCTGATTTGATATTATAACTTGACACACAATAAAACTCAAACTCGTCGCGGTGAAAAACTTGGAGCTAGCATGGTGGGCAACACAACCATCTTCAACTGCAAAACCTGTCTTCCCCAGCTAAACCAACCTTCCTTCCTTAGACTTGAACAACAATGTCATAGGAGTTCGGGGTTGCTTGCTTATGCAAAGTAAATCCCCACAACTTTTTTAGGCCTTGGCATAACCCTGCTATACAATATAATCCCTAACTCGTCTTAGGATTGTGAGATTGTCATTTTTCATGACCTAAATCCTCATATCTTTTAGGCTATTTGTGTGATTGTTTCGAAGGAATATAAGCCCCAACTAATAAAATTGGCAGGATGAAACACTTAAATTTTTCTCCTCTAAATTTAAACCTCCTCTAAATTTAAATCCTCTAAATTTAAACCAAACATTAGGATAGCTTCGGAAGTCACCGGGGTTATCCTCTAAGATCCATGATTTCCCCTAGTTCTTCCTCTTTTAGATTCTATAATAAAATGTTCCAAATTTGAACCAAAACCAATCCCCTTTCACACTTATCACACTTATACGTCTGATTTCATTGAAAATTCCTACCCTTTGAAATTCTTTGAAGATAATATTTCTTGCATTTTATCGAGAGTCTTTCTACGTAACTCTGGTCATTTAAGATGTAATTAACTATAGGGGCTTGCCCTTATAGGAAGTATGTCCAAAGCCAGCTTAATATAAACCCAATTTAATCCTTTATATTAAATAGGGGAACTTGTCCGCAAATATAAAGGTTTCGCAGACCAAACGAACGTCATACTTTCCTTTGTTTATTTGATCGAGCCTCATCCTCAAGTCTTGTGTTTATCCTTCGGGATAGATACAGGATTTGAGGTACAATTCTATTTCATTTTAAACTATGAAAAAAAGTGAAAAAAATGGGGTCAGTTTGATTTCATACTTCAACGTCCTTCCGAAGCTAGCGACGAGATTTCAATTCCGGTGACTGATAGCTTCTTACGGGTAACACTCCCCACAAACCCCCGAAATAGCGCTGACAGCTTCTGAAGACTCTGCTAGGGACAAGCTTTTCTCTCCATACAAATCAAGAAATATTATCTCCACATATCGGTAATGTGTCCATGCCCCTCTTGGACCAAATTACCCTTCTTCTGTTGACATATTTTACCCATTTCTGTCTTGGGAAGGTACAATCAACTCCTTGGACTTCAGGACTAGCTGTTCAACCATTTTTGAACAGAGGGGTTTAGAAGGCCATTAAGGTCTCTTTAAATTTTTATATGTCATTGGATCCCCAATAGGTGTGTCGGTGGACTAGTTCCACCTGGACATTTTTTCCCACTAATTGGGTCCCGAACTGGGTCCTAAAATATTTCACATCTCCCTTCCAAATTTGATTTGCTGTTCTGTAAATTGAACCAAATCTTGTTGTACTGCGCACACTTTGAAACTTTCTTGCATTAATTAAATTTTACACCCTTTAATTTTTTTTTAAATACCCATAAATTAAGACCCGCCAGATCTACAAATCAACCTCTATTTTCTGCGCTTGCACTAAAGATTACGAGATTTTTGGCCATATAGCTAACCCTAAAATTTTCTGTTTTTAAAGCCTGCTATGATGGCCTACCCGATGCTGACTTTTTCGTGCAACCTGCAGACAAGTCACGAAGCCCGCAACATCACTCTTACCATCAAATTTGGAGCCGAATTCAATGATCTTGAGGTCATCCTCGGGAAAGCTTCATTTGTGGTAATGAAGATCGCTGCTCTGGAAATACAAGAATCGTCTGTAGAATTCAGTTTGAACTGCCTTCAAGACTTCCCTGCCTGCAAGAAGGCTAAAGCTGCTGCCGTCACGACACCCACCGAGCCTGCTATCCCCGCTGCTGCTAAGGGGAAGGAAGTGATGATTGTTGATGATCCGACTGAGGGATTAACTTTCCTACCACCATTGTTTGAAATCGGGTTAAGCTCAATGACTGTACCACTGACTTGAAATCAAAGGAGGACTTGCGGAGGACCATCAAAGCCCAGGCTCCTGAGAAGACACCCGTTGAGGAGGAGCCTCATCAAGTTGAAGAAGTAATACCAAAAATTTATCTACTCCTACAAGGAAGTAGATTCTATCCTCCGACAGATACCAAGGGATATGAGAGTATCCGAAGGATGACTGCCGCATTACCATCACTTCATTATTACCATCACTTCATTGACACAGTGAGGAGGAAAATAAGTTCACTCCTATCACTCGAGTTAGCACAGTTTTCAGAAGGTTTGCTACCAAAGAAAGATATTCGGTTAGCGAGTTACTTAAACAAGTGGGAGATGTAATTTTCCCTTGCGGAAGAAGGAAACTTTGAAAGGCGTTAAATCCACCAGACAATCCCATAAGACAACCGGAGCACCACCTACTCGCATCCCTGTTTGGCTCCGCTTAGGGAACAGAGTTAATACTACAGTGATTACTTTTGATCATACTGCCACCAGGACCGCAGGCCCTTAACCAGTTAAGTTGAGGCTAGGTCCAAAAATCTTTCCCGTCATTCCTACAATCCCAGAGATAAAGACAAAGCGATTAGCTGACACTGTAGCCGGTCTACACTACAGGGAGCATACCTTCCCTCGACATACCAGTGTTTCTTCTAAGATGCCCCGTCGCGAGGCATTATCGTCGAAAAAGAAGAGGGTATGGGTACCCAAGGTCGCTGCACCGATACACTTCAGTGAGCCCGCAGGACAGGAAGTAAAACTAGTGTTTGAAATATTTGACATCGTCACGACAATAGCCAGCGAGATGAAGGAACAAGTAGAGGATATCCACCAAGGTCCTCTAGATCTTAAAGCAATCAAGGAATCAATAATTGAAGAGAAAGTTGAGAAACTCAGGATTGAGATTTCTGAGTTAGCTCGAGAGCACGGAGTTTCCGTCAATAGTGAGAATGAAGATTTTGATTACAATGATTACCTGGTGGAGGATTTCATGGATGTCCATGTGATCGAAACCAGAGCTACCACATCTGTGCACGAGGCTCAACCTCACACCGAAGAGAATGCCGTAAATGAGCTTCATAGGGTTGTCCTCCTAAGAGATCAGCAAGTCAGTCTATTGGAGAAAAGAATAGAACAGATGAACCAAATGCTTGTTCCTTTGCCTGCCATGGCCACCATTCAGGGGCAATCAAAAGCACCGAGATTGGCTTCTCCAGGGATTAATCAGTTAATACACATTACAGATGAAAGAAGAGAAGTTGCCTCGACAAACAGAGATGAGCAACAAAAGAAGGATTCTCCATTGGGCACCATGCCATAGAAAGAATTTAAGCAAATGGTCAAAGAAGTTCGGGAGGCCTTAACCTAATCCAAGGGTGGTGCATTAATTGTAAAGGGTAGACCTTACCTAGAGGAGTTTGATGCCGTACCTTTCCCTAAGGGTTTTGTGGTCCCAAACTTCAAGATATTCGATGGGACTAGAAATCTCAGACAGCACATAGCACATTTCTGAGCCAGTTGTGCCAACATGAGTTATAATGAAGCTTTACTCTGCCAGCAATTCGTCAGTAGCTTATCAGGAATTACTTTTGACTGGTACACTGACTTGCCCAACGGGTCAGTTAAAATATTTTCTGAGTTGAAACAGTTATTTGTGAAAAGATTTGCCGAGGTGCAACATAATGTGTCTATTGGAGAGCTCATGATGGAGAAGCAAATGCCCAGCAAAACTTTGGCAGACTATATTTTCGTTGCATGCTCTAAGAGAAACCTTAGCATGAAATGTGAACTCAGCTACAGGAACATCAAGCGATTGAGATTTTACTCAAGAGCATTCATGGGCCAGTAGCTTTCATGCTTCATGCTTTTTCATGCTTAAGGAACTCACCATCAAATCCTTTGAGAAGCTACTCAGTAAAGCCAGCAGTCTTCAAGAAGAAATGAAGCACATAGAGCCACAAGAAAAGGCAAAGGTGACCAGAGTGTTCGAGAAAAAATCAGGAGTAGTCACAACTATCGATAAAGGAAAGGAGCCGATAAAGATAAATGCAGAAGAACATCGCCAGTCTTCGTCACAGTACTCTAAAAAATAGAGCAGGCAATCCAACCAATGGCCGCCTCAGGAGGGATCACCTCGAACAGTGGGTAAAAGAATATCCTTGTTAGAGCGACAGAAAGTTGTGTATTCTTTCAAGGATGAAGCCATACCTAAAATATTCAAAAGCCTGATGAAGAAACCAGAATTCAGACTACCTGATCCAAAGAAACCTGAAGAGGTGGATAAGAAGAATGAACCAAATTATTGCCCATACCACCAGTTGCTTGGGCACACTATAGACATGTGTTTTGTCTTTAAGGACTCGCTCGAGAAGAACCTCAAGGAAGAGAACATTACAATCCCAAAAGAATATTAAAAAGAATCTAAAAAAGGTTCCATAAACATTATTTCAGCTGAGCCAATCTTCCTAATTGATCCGTATGCCAAAATAGATGGATGGAGTACAACTTGGGATGAGCTCAAGAGGGTATTTAATCAAATATAGGATTCATCGAAACAAGCTTCTACAAATACTGAAGATGAATGGAATGAGGTATAGAGTAGATCATTCAAGAAAATACTGAATAGGATACAGTCTGCATCAAAACAAGCCCCCATTCAGAGTCCGCAACATACCGAGCCTGAGATGAAGGTTTCATCAGAAGATCAGTCATCATCAAGGACAATGAACAAGAAGAAGAAAAGTGTCACTGCCAAGATTGATAGCGCAGGCGGTAGGATAGGGGCTACCTCTACCAGATTGGTTGTCTCAAATTTGGGGAAGAAAATCCTCGAACCCTTGACTTTGTATGATTATCTTTTTGTCCCTCCGAGGTCTTATGAATATAATGATTATGATTTCAGCTATGTTTTGACTATTTTTGGTGATAACTTAACTGATTATGATCGATCTAGCTACGATCTTGATTCCCAAAATGATCCTCAAATTGTACTCGAGTCTGATGAACTCGTTGTCAAGTCCAAAGAAGACATCAATGATATCTCTTATGACAGCACCGATAACGAGGAGCCAGTTCTCGAGCATCATGGTACACTACTTGCCATCAACTTAGATCTTTCCGATGAAGAGGAAAAGTCATTGGAAGATTCAACAATGATATCTCAAGGAAAAGAAATCATAGAAGTTAACTTAAGAAGCGGAAAAGTGTTACCACCAAGAATAGTTCCAACAGATATCTTAGGAAGTTGCCGGCCCGACTAAGCATCTATGACGCTCTGATCCTGTCAAAGGAGATGAGAGAATCTATGGTTACAGCTTTGCTTGATCCAGAAATTTGCTTAGCACTATTGGATATCACATCCTCAGATGAAGTTTGCTCGTTGAGAGAATAGTCAGGGGTGACCTTCACAGATAAAGACTTGCTGCTGGGGACTACTGACCACAACCGTCTGCTCTACATCTCCGTCAACATTGGCAGATTTGTGTTATCTAGAGTTTTAGTGGATCCTAAAGCATCTCTTAACTTGATGAGCGTACGGACATTGGCCCATTTGGATATTGAAGCTCAAGAGCTTACAGCTGATAGGATTATGTTAAGAGGATTCAACCAAAAGGGAGAAAGAGCTCTTAGATCAATTACATTACTTATGAAGGTTGGAGAACTTGTAGCAACTGCTAAATTTCATATCATCGACGCCGAGACCTCTTTTAACGCTCTATTGGATTGACCATGGATTCTTGAGCACAATATGGTTCCATCATGTCTACATCAGTGCATCAAGTATCGTTAAGATGGTCAAGAGAATTGCATCAAGGGAGACCTACAACCATTTTCAGTGCATGAAGTTGGTATCCATGAAGATGCTGCCTACTACGCGCCTCCAACGAAGACAGTCTTCTCGCGCGAGATTTTGACAAATAAAATTGAAGATTCAGAAGAATCACAAAGAGGAAGCCAAAAAACTCCGCTTCAACAACCTTCTACCACTCCAACACCCCCTTACAACGAGTTGGTGGAGGTTCTTCTAGTTCACGCACCCAAGGTCGAGGCTGTGGACATGGACGAGGAAAGATCAATTTAATTGTGAAACAGACTAGGCCAACCATCAACATTGGTGATGAAGATAGTTCTGAAGATGAAATAATGATGACAGAGCAATAGAAACCTCAGTACAAGATATCCCTAGAATATACAGAGAAGAATGAATATGAAATAATGTATGATCAGATAAACCACTATGTGAATACTATGACCCGTACTTCGATTCTCCTGCAAAAGGTCCAGAGTTTAGAGGTCAAAGAAGTCCGTAGTGTTGGTTCAAAGCTGATCAAATTTTACCGTGCTTCTACCTCTACTAAGCTTGAAAAACATGTAAATTTGGATGTTGATTCTAATGAATTAATGGAATTGCCATTTAGTTACTTCTCGCCTTGTATTTAAAACTTAATTCAATAGGGACACTTACCAAAAAAAATGCCAAAAGATAAATTTCAACTTTTTGAAAAACTATGGAATGCTAAAAGTCAAACTCCCAATTCAAAAGAAGGTCTCGGATTTGGTACTATTGGACCAGTCGATGATTCTAAATTTTGCATGGTTATTACTAGTGAGTCAGAAGGGGATTGCCTCGATGTAGAGGATAACTCTATTGATCAACCAATAGAATATGCTCTGCTAGAACTTGAGGAGGAAATTGAATCTACTATCGATGAATTTAAAAGAGATTAACCTTAGGATTGAAGAACGACCCCGACCTACATCTATAAGTTCTCTACTTGAGGACAAAGAATCTGCAAAATTCGTCAAACTATTAACTAAATTCAAAGATTGCTTTGCATGGAGCTACGATGAAGAGCTACGATGAAATGTCAGGACTATCAGTAGAGGTTGCAGTCCATAAACTTGGGGTGGACAAGAATATAACTCAAGTAAAACAAGCTCCCAGGAGAATGCGCCTTGAAATAGAACAACAAGTCATCGCCGAAGTGAAGAAGTTGATAGATGTCAGCTTTGTGAAAGAGGAGCAGTATCCCATATGGTTGGCTAGTATTGTACCTGTTAAGAAGAAAAATGGACAGATCCGCATTTGTGTCAACTTCAGAGAATTAAACAAGTCATGTCCAAAAAATGAGTTTCCATTACCTATACCAGAGATGATGGTGGATATCACTTCAACACATGAAATTTTCTCCTTTATGGATGGATTGTTGGCATACAACCAAATCAAGATGGCTCCCAAAGATGCAGCACTTACATCTTTCAGAACACTGATTGGAATTTTCTGCTACACAGTGATGTCGTTCGGCTTAAAGAACGTCGGAGCAACATATCAGCGTGCAATGACAAAGATTTTTGACGACCTCATTCACAACCAAGTAGAATACTAGGTGGATGATTTGGTCATCAAAAGTAAACAAAAAATAGATCATTTGTACAATTTGAAGATCATGTTTGAACGGTTACGACGATATGACCTTAAAATGAATCCCTTAAAGTGTGTCTTTGGCGTTACCTTCGGGAAATTTCTATGATTCATTGTCCGTCATCAAGGAATATAGATCGACCCAGATAAGATTAAAGCTATCTTGGAAATGCCTCCTCATAAAACCTTGAAACAGCTGGGTTCCTACCAAGGGAAGTTGGCATATCTGAGACACTTTATTTTTAATCTCTGAGGTAGGTGTCAGCTTTTCTCGGCATTAATTAAAAAGGACGCCAAATTTATTTGGGAAGAGAAATGTTAGCGGGCCTTTGAGGACATTAAACAATATCTAATGACACCTCCTATTTTGGTAGCTCCTATCCCAGAAAAACCGTTGATACTTTATACCACGGCTTTGGATGACTCTCTCAGAGCCCTTTTAACCCAAGTCAATGATGAGGGTTAAAAAAATGCACTCTACTACTTGAGTCATCATCTAATACCGACGGAGGTAAGGTATCCACCTATTGAGAAGCATTTTATGGCGCTAATTTTTGCCCCCCAAAAGCTTAGACATTACATGCTTTCTCATAAGATTACCCTAATCTCAAAAGTGAATTCATTGCAATATCTGATGACCCGACCAACACTCTCCGGACGTTTGGCAAGATGATCAATATTCTTATTGCAATTTGATATAACTTTTGTTCCCCTTCTTGCTATCAAGGGACAGATACTAGTAGATTTTCTTGTTGCACACCCACTGTCATCTGGGCCCTCTCTCAACGACGAGTTACCAGACGAGCAAATACTACAAATGAAATTTTCTAGTGCACAGTGCTGGGAAATATACTTCAATGGTGCTTCATCAGCCAGGAAAGACAAAAGATCAGGCACAGTTGTACTAGGGAAATCATGGATCAGTTTGATCTTTATTACACTAGATAAGGGTATCTTGAGGTTCTCATACTACCTGAATGAGCCGTGCACCAACAATGAAGCAGAATATGAAGCTTTAATCACCGAATTTGAATTGGCAATCTCAATGGATATAACAAACATTACCATTTATGGTGACTCTCAGCTTGTCATCCAGCAGGTCGCTGGACAATACAAAATTCTAAAACCAAGATTAGTAGAGTACCATCAGTATACAATGAAGCTCCTAGAGCAGATTCCTAAGGTGTCTTTCTATCAGATTCCTCGGGGAGATAATGCCCATGCCGACGCTCTAGCAAAACTTGCTAAGGAAATGACATGTCCCCCGAAGGATTCCATCGAAGTCACGGTGTAAAGAATACGAGTCTTGTCTCAAAAAAGCTTCAAAACTCTGCACAATCTTGGAAAAGAAGAAACAATAAATACAGTTGTAAAAATCAACAAAGATTGGCGCAAGCCATTAATAAAATATTTGCATACTGGAAAGCTGCCAAAAGACAAGTCTGAGGCGCACCACATCACAAGAAGGGCTATGTATTACGCCCTGGTGGGAAATGTTCTCTACAAAAGATCGTTCGACCAGATGTGGCTACGGTGTTTGAGTAGAGCCGAAGTACAGAATATTATTAAAGAGGTACATGTCGGATTGTGAGGCGTTCACCAGTTAGGGCCGAAAATGAAGATGAAGATCAAAAGACTAGTGTATTATTTGCCAGGAATGATGTTTGATTGCATGGATACAACAAAAAGCTGTCACCAATGCCAAGTACATGGGGTGGTCTTACACCAGCCTCTGAATGTTCTACACCCAACTGTTGCCTTGTGGCCATTGGACCCTCCATCTTCCAAGGGACACATGTTTATACTTACCTCTATAGATTACTTCTTAAAATGGGCAGAGGCAGTATCGTTACGTGAGATTACGACACAGCACGTCCTTCAATTTTTCAAAAGCCAAATCGTCTATCGTTTCGGAGTACCACAAAGAATAATCTCTAACAATGGGACAACTTTCAAAAGTACAAAGACCAACAATTTTGTCAGAATACATGAGATGGATTGGAGATACTCTACAATTTACTATCCCAGAGAAAATGGTCTGGCTGAAGCTTTCAACAAGATATTGGTACAGATTTTGAAGAAAACACTGGATGAAAACAAAAGGGATTGACACAAAAAACTATTAGAAGCCTTGTGGGCATACTGGATGACTTTCAGGACTCCCACTGAGTGTACACCCTATGCACTCGTGTATGGGGCCGAGTTCGTGCTACCACTAGAAATCCAGACACCATCTCTTAGAGACGCTGTTGCCAACCAACTCATAACGAAAGAAAGTGCAAAACTCAGACTTGAAAAATTGGACAGTTTTGAGGGAAAATGACTAGAAGCCCAACAATATTTAAAGCTCTACCAGGCAAAGATGGTACAAGCCCATGACAAATTGGTCTATCCAAGGACATTCAAAGTTGGTGACCTCATGCTTGTACTCAAAAGACCTATTCTTGCACGCCGCAAAATAGGTGAAAATTTTGAGCCAACTTGGGAGGGACCATTTGTCATTGAGAGGGTCTATACCGGAGGAGCCTACCAGTTAGTGGACTCCCACAGCAAAAGACCCATGTTACCGATAAATGGACGATACCTGAAAAGCTATTACGCAACCTGATGCTGCTCAATGCCGCTTGCCTCTGCTTTCTTTGAAACTTTGAAACTTTGATTATTTTAGGGTTATGTATGTGGTCAAATGTCTATGACCGGGTCCAAATTTTATAATTAATCTCATTATAATGAAAATTTTGAGAAAAATTTTTTTTTGAACTTCACACGTTCTCTTTTCTACTTTCAAATTTAAATACCCTACCAAATTAAACGAAACTCACACATAAAATGAATAATCCTCTTCACCAAAATAAACTAAAATTTACTTTAATGAATACTTTGTTTTGTTCTTGTTCATGTCAAGCTTTGGCCCACGGACGTTTTTCCTATCGTCTGCAGAAAAATGTCAGGACAGAGGCTAATCTTTGCCTTCCAGGACGGCTGGAACCTCGCACTGAATGAGGAGATGGCGTCGCAAGGAGGTGTCATAGATTTCAATATGGATTTCAACCAAGTTGATATGGACTAGAGGGTCCTCTAATGGACGTATTCAACAGTAAAGAAAAGGAGGGACTGCCTTCACTGTTGAGGGTAACCACTCAAGGCAATGTGTCACACAAAGGTAAAAACGTGATAGCGGAACGAGATCTCATGGAGGGACCCAGCCGTCTGCCCTCCATGATAGCTACTGTATAGCTACTGTAGCAAGGGACCTGATAGTCACCTGTAATGAACGATTACCAAATACTCTGCTCTGCAGAACGCAGTGCAGAAATGCCAGCCAAAAGAAGCAGAGAGCCTTTCTGTGACAGGAACGCAAACGCCAGAAAGAAGTGAACAATTTTCTTGCCCCCATTCCTAAGGGACATATTTATGACCCAAATCTGAGAGAAACCTCTGCCATCTTGCCCATTACGGATGAAGAGTTAAGATTTGTGACAAATTCAGATGTGCTCCCAGTTCCAGATACTTATTCAAGGGTTGCCCAACATGCAACGTTGAGGTAATAGTCGGGATATCAGCCACGGGCACATTTGTAGAATGCAGAGATTGCAACGTTCTGGATTTACAGCACTTCAGTACACTGTAAGAATACACTTCAAGCACTAACAGGTCTCAGACTTTAGACTTCGCGATAGATGAGCCATATATCCCGCTAGGGACAGACGAATGTATACCATGGATCCTAGGATCATACATCCCACTAGAGGCTGAATCTCATGTTCCGGATCAACCAGCTCCAGTTTGGGTTCCTGCCAATGCTCGAAGGAAGGAACGCCCGGGACAACTGCCGACTCCTGGTATGATGGAATACTAAAAAATAACTCAGGTGAATAAAAGAGAGTTTAAGTTTTATGAAGAACTTCAGGGGAAGTTCATCAACATATTGGAAGGCCTGGAGCTATATACCAGGGTTTTTTCTGAAAGTGATGAGAAAAGCATTCTGGACTGTATCTTTGAATTGAAGGATAGAGGTGGATCGGGCCTTCTCATGGAAATGACAAATTTTGAGCCAAAGAAATGGATGAGGGAAAGGGAAGAATCACGATCCAATGCGGCTGTTGCTACAACTTCACGAACGACAGACCTAAGAATCCGCCTGAGATCCTCAGATACGACCAATTGGATTCGTTGCCAGCAACGATAAAATGGATGATCAAGAGAATGATCAAGTCAAATATTCTACCTGCTACTTGCACTCCCCAACAGTTCCATCATTAACATTTATGAAGAAGATGATTGCATTCCCCGACACATCGATCATCATGATTTTGTGAGACCTTTAAGCACGGTCTCGTTCGTGATTAAAAGCAATATTCTATTTGTAAAAGAAATTGACGTTGTCGGCCCTAGCGAATTCAGAGGAGCTGTGGAGATTCCATTGCCAGTTGGTTCAGTTTTGGTC
>NW_018230385.1:370754-374296 GCF_001263595.1 Phalaenopsis equestris | reverse complement strand
TAAGAATTTCAATGAACAAAGAACGAAACAACAAATCTTCAACAATAAATAAAACATAAATGAAAAATAATCACAAATGAGTAAATAACAAAACAAATTTCTTTTGAAAATCAACCAATTAAAATTAAAACTTTAAAAACATATTTTGAAAAATAAAATGTGATAAAAACAACAAGAAAATAAAACAAACATGTTGAGTGGATTCTTCCATTTTCGGAATTTCCTACTCTTTGTGCGCGCAGCACAACCATCGTTATCTATACTAACTCTCTGCACATCCCCAAAGAATTTCACATTATGCACAAAAACTCACAAAGCTTTACAAATCTCCTTCAACGGGATCAACCTTTTTCACATGATAAATTTCTGTAAATTCAACACTACAAACCCTCTTTTGAGAATTGATCTACATTTCAATTCTCATTTCTGAATCAATCCTATATTGCTGATTCATTACATTCGAGGTCGGTCATTACATTCCGACACTCTCCTTTGAGAATTAACCTACATTTTCTCATTTTTGAATCAGCCCTACATTTCTGATTCATTACATTCGAGGTCGGTCCTTACATTCTGACACTCTCTTTTGAGAATTGACCTACATTTCAATTCTCATTTCTGAATTAGTCCTACATTTTAGATTCCTTACATTTGAGGTACGTCCTTACATTCTGACACCCTCCTTTGAGAATTGACCTTCATTTCAATTCTCATTTTAGAGTCAGCCCTTTCATCACATTTGAGGTCAGTCCTTACATTCCAACACCCTCCATTGAGAATTGACGTACATTTCAATTCTCATTTTTGAATCAGCCCTACATTTCTGAGTCATTACATTTAAGGTTGGTCCTTACATTCAGACACTCTCTTTTGAGAGTTGACATACATTTCAATTCTCAGTCATACATTTCTGATTCATTGCATTCAAGGTCAGTCCTTACATTCTAACTTTCTCTCTCTTTTTGAATTGATATCTAAATTTCAATTCCCACCTCGGGGTCAGCACTTGCATACTGGTTCCCATCTTCTAGAACATTCTAAAATTTCATAACTCAAAGTCCACTCTCCAATCCCCAGCGAGAGTCCCTACTTCTTGACTTGATCAAACACTCACCTGCTAATTCCCCAACAGAAACAAATCACACACACAACTCTACGCATACTTTCGATTCTTTTGACTTAGGAGTTTGTATTGGTTTTTGTTGATCTTCTTGGTCAACGCCAATACGCGCGGTGTGCTTGCCCAGGACACCACATCTATTGGGGGTCCGTTTCTTGACCTCATTTTTGGTTGAGGTTTAGTTTTTTCCTCCTTAGTAGCCTAAGGTCTAGCCATAAGATTTTCTTGTTGACTATTCTTAGAAAACTAGAAAAGCCACCCTCACCACTAGAAATTCCAAACTCTTCTCTACTCAACTTGAAGTTCCTCATGTTGGTCACAACCTCTAAATACTTAGTAGGTGTGATCACTATGGGGGAAACTCAAGATGAGTCTCACTTAGGACTGCTGGAAATTAAGGTTGACTCTGGGTGTTGGTCTGGAACTGAGGCACTCACTACACTTATCTGCACCCACAATCACTCAGAATCCTGAACTTAAATTTCTAGCCTAGGTCCTATTATCTTTTAGGATACTCATGTAGATGGTCCCCTAAACCTACTACCCCTAGAGCTATGGTTTAGCTAAGGCCACTACATAGAGGACCCAAAATGGAGTTTCCATTGGTCCATGGCTTATTGATGGTAGTTGGCACTCCAACTCTACTAAGATACCCAACCTACCCTTTTGCCCCTCAGCACCCCAAATTACCTAAACACCCTTGAAAATCTAAACTTTGCCAAAATTCCCAAGTTTACCCAAAATACTAAAGTTTGATCAAAATTCATTTCAAATTTTTTGAAAACGTCCAAATTATCCAAAATTACCCAAAATCTCCAAAGATGGCCAAATTACCAAAATACTCTCCCATAGCCCAAAATCCCAAAAATTCCAAAAATTCCCAGAAAATAACAATAAATCCCAAATATTCCTAATTTCATTTCTTTCATTTATCACATGACCTGATTTGGCCAATTTGACCATCTTTAACCAAAATCCCCAAATTTACCTTTAAAGACCCAATATTCCCCAAATCCAACTCAAATGTCCATCAATTTGATCTCAATTGACCCCAATTTAAATCCTAAACTCATAATAACTTTTGATATGACAAAAATAAACCAATTCTATACTTAATTGGCCCATGATTTGAGCCCAATTTTTATTTAGGTCAAAACCCCAATTTTGACCATATGACCCAATGTTACCAAATTGAACCTATAGCCTAGTCAATTGGCCCCAATTAATTTTTTAAAATCTTCATAAAATTATTACACATCAAAATAAATCATCAATTGGCCTTGGTGAAGCCTCAAATCCATTTGATTTTGGCGTAAATCCAGAATTCCCAAATTTAGCCCAAAATTGGCTAACACCCCAAATTTCACCCAATTGATATCCTTAACCTCCTAATTGGCATCCAATTCATGTTGAAAACTCTTTATGAGGTCCCTATTGACCATTTACAATACTCAATTTTGACTTAGCCCAAGGCTAACCCAAGATAGACCCAAGTCTAGCCCAACATGACCAAATTGATTAAAGTTCAAAATTCTCTCAAATTGATCCTTCAATTGAGCTCAAAACCACTTCCATCCTTCACCAAAGTTTTTCCTTATGATAATCTACACCAAATAGACTAATTAATTGGGCTAATTGACATGGCTATCCTAGACCGAACCCGTGACTTGGTCATTTGCACCCATTTGGACCCATGCACTAAATGTGACCTAACCACCCTAAAGTCACCAAATTAACTCCACCCCAGCCATTAGTTGGACTTAGTGACCAGTCCAAACACTATGAAACCACCTAAATCATGCCATAGACCAAAGGTACCCAAAATTAAGGGATATTATTTCCAAAAATGCATGTGCTTAAGATATCCTTACCAAAATTAGATATTATTGAACTAAATTGTTGTGACATATTCCCTTAGGTTCCCTAAGCTCCTAGCCACCTCCCCATAGCCGGCCAGCCAGCCTAGTGAAGCTCAAAACCGAGAGCCACCCCCATGGAACCTCACCCAAATCAAACCTAGAGGCCAGTTCATCCAAATCAAATTGAAGAGCTCCTCTGCCCTCCAAATAAGCACCACAATGCACCCAAACTTGTGCCCTAAGAGCCACCCCATGGCCATTTTTATAAAAACTCACCTCCACAGCCATAGAAGGTGTGCTACAAATTTTTCCCAAAGAGAGCCTCCCAAATAACTCACAGAGCTTCCTTGAGATCTCCACAGCCCATTCCAATCACTCAACTGTCTTGATTTCTCTTGTATAACCCTAATTTTGAGCTTAAAAATTAGGTCAGAAATAAGACATCTCTCAAAACTCCACCAAACTTCAATTTCTAACTTCAATACCTTCACAACAGTAAGAGAAGAGAATGCCCCATCAAATTACCCTCTGAAATAGCCTCCGCCATAGCTCTAGACCAACAC
>NW_018230385.1:367542-370742 GCF_001263595.1 Phalaenopsis equestris | reverse complement strand
CTCTAGACCAAGACCAACACCTAAAATCGAGCTTTGTCGAATTCATACTAGGCCTTACACCACAATAAGAGGCTTAATCCCTAGCCTCCTTGGACCCCAAAAAACGTGCATAGAATCTCTGATTGAAGCCTCCCTTCTCAGAGCAAAGGTATAAAACTTCTCCTCCTCCCGAGCCTATTTTGATTCTCCATTTACTTGGGTTTGATTTCATGACACATTAACCATATGGATGTGTTGATCGCACTAAGACGAGCACTTTAAAAAAAATTCACTTAATTTGGTTGAGAAATGAGAGAGATCATAAGCCTTGAAGGTGGATGGCTCTCGGCCTAAGCCATTGGGGACGATGACCACGCGCCGTCCGATCGCGCGTGTATCAAATGGATGGACAAGATGAAGCCAGAAAATGCTTCTTTAAATAAACAGCGGGACGCGTGGCTGCTGGCGTGGATGGCAGCGTCAAATAGAAGCGCGCCATGTGGAGTTTCAAAGCTGCCTAGGATCTACATGGCCTCACGTGGATAAGTAGAAAAATAGGGCTTTTTCTATTTATTTAAACTCCCTAAACTTCAAAAATCCATAACTTTGTGTAGAAAAATCACAAAAATAAATTAAAAATACTCTCTCGCTCAGTGAATAGAGGAGAATAATGTGGAATAGACTTCAAGTCCATTTGGTGCATAAAGTATTTTTAATTAATTAAACACTGTTTGGGATCATTTGATTCTCCATGCATATATATTGATTTTGATTCTCCATGCATATTGATACATCACCTTGGCTTGAAATTTTGGCAAGTTGTAGCTTTTGTCAAGGGAAACATCCTCTGATTTTTCCAAAGTCAGAGGAGTTTCCTATAGAGAGATCCATATTTTTCAAGTTCTTGCACATTATTTCCTTAATAAAATAAAGGAAATTAGCATATTGATTAGAAAATTCTAAGAAAATTTTGGAAAGTCCACAATGATTAGAGAAGCTTTTGGAAAAGATTTCATGGGTCAAGACATTTATGGGTCAAGAACACTTAATGTTTTTCTTCTTTTAAATTGTTTAATTTCTTTCTCACTAGTTAATCTTTATGTCACTTAAATATAAACATTTAAATGACTTGATTTTTTTTCTCCACTGTGGCTTATGATCCACAGAACTCATCATAAAAATTTCAAAATATTTTGAGTTCATTTGATAACTTAAATTGATTTTTTAAAGATAAATACCACTCTTGGCATTTACACTTTTGACACTTAAATGATTTTTAAAAATCAAAATATAACTCAAAAAATTATGAAACTTAATTTTTTGAGTTCTCTGTGATCAGTGATATTTTATTAAAAAAAAAATTTAGAGTAAAAATTTGCTATTTAGCCTATTTCAAATATTTAAAAATTCATAAAAAAACACAAAAATAACAAAATTCATGAAAATGTTCTAAATTGCTTCCTAATCTCTTAGGAACAATTAGAATATTTTTTCTGATTTTTTAAAGAAAGATATTGAATTTCAAAACCTAAAAAGAATTTTTAACGATTAAAAATGAGTTTTCACTAAAACAATTCTAATAAATTAAAGAAAATAAAAAAAATGTATGAAAGTTGCTCCTCTGGGTTCTCTAACTTTAGAGAGATTTTTCAAAGACACAAAACTTAATTTTCATCTTTGAAAATATTTTTTTTATTAAATAACCCAGAAATTAAAATAATTTTGATAAATCACAGAGAATTCAAAAAATCATAAAATTTGGTCTAAAGGCTTCCCTGGTTTAGGTCTATCTCCAGTAAAAATTTCAAAGGATTAGAATTTACCTTGGTCAAGTTAAGAATTTTCTTTAAAAAATCCTATTTTTGCATGAAAATAAATATATAAAATAAATTAAATTTTGAAAAATCAAATTTTCTCCTCTGATGTTTTAACTGACCCATGAATGAGGTAGGATAAAAATTTTAAAGTCATTTGAATTGAATTTGACGAATTATGAAGTGTTAGAGCCTTAGAGGCAAATGTGTAATTTTGGGAATTTAGCCTTAATTAAAATTTAGGCTTAGGTCAAGGAGGGAAATGGGCAACCTCTGATCTTAATCAATTTATTTGATGTTTCGAACACAAGGGGTTAATTGGTAGAAACCAATCTCACTTTCTTAATTAAGTTAATAAATTTCTAAATTATTAAAATTTGGAAGTTTATTAAAATTAAATGATCTTGGACTTAGGGGTATAACTTTTGAAGTTAATAATTAATCAATTTAATACCCCTATTTTGATTTTCAAATAAAAATTCAAATTTTGAATCATGACCACTTAAATCTTAACCTTTTCAAAACTAATTAAGACACTTACCTAGGACTTAAGGGCTTAGTGGTGGCTTAGGCCAAGTCAAAATTGACTAAATAAGGATTAGAGAAATCAACATAACATAATCAAACATCCTTGAAACACCACTAAGCCTAATTAAAAATTTGGCTAAGTGTTCACGTTACACCAACTTGCCCTTGAAGGAAATTCACTCACATAATTTTCAAATTAAATGATAAATGATAATTACCCCTTTCTTAGGGATAATTAGGATATCAATGTTCACTGGCATTAGAAGTATTCACAGGATGAACTATTAAGCAACATAATAAGTTTAAATGAACTCAAGGCTTTTCTCCAATTGGTGAGAGGGAGGCATGGTCTTGCTTCCTCCTCCTAACTTGTTGGATACCTCAGAGGTCTTTTAAACTTAATATACTTTCCTCAATGAAATAATCGTTGACAAACCTTGAAACTTACATGGCCATCGACATAACAAAATACAACATAGAGTTAGGAAGACCACCAGAACTTTACTTTTCCTGCTCTTCATAAATGCCCTCACATGCCATAAATGGTTTCAGGTGGTGGAACGAGAAGTAAGTGTCGGGGGTCGGAACGAGAATTCTCGCCAGGTACGCTTTAACAGTTTATAGTACCGTCTCTTTTATAGTCCCGTCTCTCTTGTGCCTTTTCCTTACATGCTTCTCTTTATGCTTATGTTATCTCTTTTTTATACTTGCATGTATGAAAATAACGTAAATTTGCATGTTAACCAAAACCAAAACTAAAATCAACCAAGATAAAATCCACCGCCACAACATTCAAAATATAAAACAACTCAAAATTTAATCACAAACATCCCACAAAACTACAATTGCAACTAAATTAAGATGTCTCTATCGGATGAT
>NW_018230385.1:343188-367507 GCF_001263595.1 Phalaenopsis equestris | reverse complement strand
CCCACGGTTTAAATGAAATTATGGAACTCATTAATTTGGGTTTAGTAAGTTCATTTGGACTAAGTAAATCCAATAAAAAATAGTGGTACCGGAACGATGGAACTGTAGGATCCTCACCGGTGTCGCTCTAATCAACTTTAATATGCCCTCATAAAATTTAAATAACTTCAACCATAGGGCCACCTGATTTGACATTATAACTTGACACACTAGAAAACTCAAACTCATCGCGGTGAGGAACATGGAGCTAGCATGGTGGGCAACACGACCATCTTCAACAGCAAAATTTGTCTTCCCCAGCTAAACCAAGCTTCCTTCCTTAAACTTGAACAACAAAGCCATAGGACTTTGAGGTTGCTTGTTTAAGCAACGTAAATCCTCACATCATCTTTAGGCCTTTGCATAGCACTGCTATACAATATAACCCCTAACTCGTCTTATGATTTTGAGGTTTTCATTTTTCATAACGTAAATCCTCATATCTTCCAGGCAGTTTGAGTGATTGTTTCACATGAATATAAGCGCTAACTAATAAAATTGACAGGATGAAACACTTAAATTTTTCTCCTCTAAATTTAAACCAAACATTAGGATAGCTTGGGAAGTCACTGGGGTTCTCCTCTAAGATCCATGACATCCCCTAGTTCTTCCTCCTTTCGATTCTACAATAAAATGTTTCAAATTTGAACAAATCCCCTTTCACACCTCTACGTCTGATTTCATTGAAAAGTCCTACCCTTAGAAGTTCCTTGAAGATAATATTTCCTGATTTTTATCGAGAGTCTTCTTAAGTGACTCTGGTCATTCAAGATGTAATTAACTATAGAGGTTTGCCCTTATAGGAAGCATGTCTGAACCCAGCTTAATATAAACCCTATTTAATCCTTTATGTTAAATAGATGAACTTGTCGACAAATGCAAAGGTTTTGCAGACCAAACGGACGTCATACTTTCCTTAACTTATTTGATTGAGCCTCATCCTCAAGTCTTGTGTTTATCCTTCGGGATAAATACAGGATTTGAGGTACCGTGCTCTTTCATTTTAAACTATGAAAAAAAATGGGGTCAGTTTGATTTCATACTTCAACATCCTTCAGAAGCTGGCGACGGGATTTTGATATCTGTGGTTGACAACTTCTTACGGGCAACACTCCCCACAAACCACCGAAATAGCGCTGACAGTCAGCAATGTTCATAGATTGCATGGATACAACCAAAAAGTGTCACTTCTGTCAAGTGCATGGAGTGTTCTTGCACCAATGTTTGAATATTCTACACTCGATTGTCGCCTCATAGCCATTCGAGTTTTGGGGCACAAATATAGTCGACTCGATAGACCCTCCATCTTGAAAAGGACACAGATTTATTCTTACAACAACAAATTACTTCTTCAAATGGGCAGGGGAAGTGTCGTTACGAGAAGTCACAGTGCATCATGCTCTTCAATTCTTCAAAAGCCAGATTGTCTATCTTTTCGGTGTTCCACAGAAAGTTATTTCTGACAATGGGTTAGCCTTCAAGAGCAACAAGATCAACAATTTTGTCAAACGACAAGTGATAGATTGGAGGTAATCCGCAATTTATTATCCCAAAGCAAATGACCTAGCCAAGGCCTTCAATAAGACCCTCATGGATATTTTAAAGAAAGCATTGGAGAAAAATAAGAAAGGATACTCAAATATTTTTTATAAGCTTTATGGGCCTACAGGACGACATTCAGATGCCTAATCATTATACACTGTATTCACTCGTGTTTGGGTATGAAGTCGTACTCCTATTGGATGTTTAAATATCATCTCTTAGAGTCACCATCACAAACCAGATTACAGTGGAAGAGAATTCCAAGCTCAGACTTGCAGAATTGGAAAGCCTCAAAGGAAAGTAGTTAAAGGCATAAAAAATTTGGAGCTCTATCAAGCAAAGATGGTCTGAGCCCATGATGAATTGGTCCGCCCGAGGACATTTAAAGTTCATGAACTTGTTCTCGTCCTTAGGAGGCCTATCCTTGCACACTATAAGATAGGTGGAAAGTTTAAACCAAACTGAGATAGGTTGTTTGTCGTGGAGAAAGTCTTTTCAGGAGGATCTTACGAGTTGGTGGATTTTTAGGGCAAAAGGCCCATGCTACCGGTCAATGGACGATAATTGAAGAAATACAATACAACTTGACATTCGCTGGGAGGAATTTTGAAAGTGTTACTGATTCTGAGGGTGTTTATTTGGTCATTATCTATGAGTGGGTCCAGAATTTTGTAACAAAATTAATCTGAATAAAATAATGTTCTGAATTTTCAACAACTAAATCTTCTTCTTTGAATTTTTTGAAAATTTTCCAATTTAAATTAAATAAAATACTTGACATGTAATACTTGACATGTAAAACTTAAAAGCCACTTAATAATGGTTTGTTATTGTTCTTATTCGTGCAAAGTATCAACTCGTTGAGGTTTCCTCTATTTTATGCAAGAAAATGTTAGGCGAGAGGTTGATCTTCACTTTTAAAGATAGCTTAAATCGCACACTAAATAAAGATAAGGCAACTCAGGGCGGCGTTATGAGTTTTGACTTCGACTAAATTCAAGTCAACGTAGACTATGAAGGTCTCCTAATGAACATTGTCAGTCACCGTAAAGCAGAAGGACTACCGTCAGTACTCAAAATCAGTGTCAGGGAAGACTCCTCACTAAAAAGGAAGAAGGCTGAAGTAATACTGTACCCAGTGGGAGGGACTAGTTAGTTACAGTCGATGATCACCACGTCGGTAAGAGACTTTGTTGGTGCAAATGAAGAAAGAGTTTCAGATGCGCCTTTAACGAGGATGCTGAGTAGAATTGCCAAACAAAGGAAACACATAGCATTGTTTCACTTGGAAAAGTGACGTGCCCAGGAAGTCGCTGCAGAATTAAGTTTGATTCATGAAGAGGAAGCCTATGACCCAAATATGAAAGGGATTTCTACTAGCCCTCCTGTCGCAGAGGAGTCAGCTTTTGTCACAGAGTCCAAACCATTAGAGGCCCCCGAGGAACTTTGTGCGGGATGCTTGATGTGTAATGTTAAAATACCATGTCCACCAAAGTTGACAGGACCATTTACGGAGCGCCCAAAATGTAATGTCCTCCATCTAGAGCATTACAGGACATTTGTGGAGTATACAACTGCAAGCATGAGGTTCAGGAGCGTTGGACACCTAGATGTCGAGCCATACATTTTGAGATTCGCAAAGCCAGGACCGTTTTGTGTTCCTTTAGAGATTCAATCAGAGGTGTAGCCCCAACAGTTATAGATGATACCAAGAGCTAAGCTTGAGAAGATATGATGGGTCCAAAAACAATAATTTGAATACTATGAGGAAATTCAAGGAAAATGCGTCAATATCATGGAAGGACAAGAGCATCACACAGGTGTGTTCTCAGAAAGTGATGAAAGTAGGATTTTGGACAGCATTTTCAATCTCAGGGACAGAGGCCAAGCCAGACAGCTAAAGAAGAAGACATATGCTAAACCACAGAAGTGGATGCAGGGAAAAGGCAAAATTACTATCCAGTGTGGATGCTGTTATAACTTTGTTAAGGACAAGAAAAGGAACCCCCCAGGTATCTTGAGATATGATGAGGTGGATCTTTTATCATCCGCAATAAAGAGAATGATTAAGAGGATGGTTAGATTTAGCATACTACCAGCAGATTGCATTTCAAATAGTTACATCATCAACATCTACGAGGAAGGAGACTAAATTTCTTCCCACATCGATCACCATAACTTCGTCAGACCTTTTTTTATATTATATTTTATGAGCAAGAGAAAATTTATATTAGGAAAAGAAATAGATCTGAAAGTAATTGGGTCAGATTTAGCAAAGCATTGCATTCCTAGGGTGTCGTGACGTAGGGTTTCCATCACACTAAGAAGATTGGATGACAGGAAGGTGCCATACCAATTCCGACCAGACCCCGAATTGGAGGAGTTGCAGCCATACAAGCTAAGAGATAACTATACCTCTAACTGAACGCAAAAGGAACTCTTGTCCCAAAGTGTGCCTTAGAAGGTTATCTTGATCACCATCTTACCCCATGAGACAGACAAAGCAAATAGACAGTTTTCAATTTTTGTACAACATTAGAGCATCAGATATGATATATGATGTTTCAGATGTTTTTGAACGTTTCAACATGATCAGTTGTACCACATATTTGAAGCAGAATTAATGAAGTGTCTTTCAAGATTTCAAAATATTTGTTGAATTGCCATTTCTGTGTGATTGATGAAAAGTCGCATGACCACGTGTTGGTCCCAAATTATAAAGAACAAAGAACGATACAAAGAAAGTCTAATAATAAAATTAGAATTCAATATTGAAAAATTAATTGATGAAAATAAAATTTGAAAAGATACCCTAGTAATAATAAAATATGATAAAGACAACAAGAAAAGAATGATAAAAACGGTAAATCGGTTTGTCTGAAATTCCAGTTTCCACACTTTGCACTTTTGTAGCACAAATTCTATCGCCTACATGAGTTTCTTTACATTTCCCACGGAGTTTCACACTCTTAACAAAATCTCATAGATCTTTCTGCACCACTATCAAAATTTACATTCCACATATTCATAGACTCAACACCACAAATTCTCTACACTACATCTTTTGAGATCAGCTTAAGGCCACTTTAAATGGAGCACGACACCCTATTCTCATCTCTCAGATCCACTTAAGACCACCTTAAATGGAGTATGACATATGATTCCCTACACATATGTTTGAGATAGGTATCAGGCCACCTTAAATGGAGCATGAAATCCTATTCTCATCTTATGAGACCAGTTTAAGGCCACCTTAAATGGAGTACAACATCTGATTCTCTAAATATATCTTTGAGATAATATAAGGCCACCTTAAATGGAGCACGACATTCTTTTCACACCTTTTGAGATGGTTCTAAGGCCACCTTAAATGAAATCCTACATCTGATTGTCTACACATTTTTTTTGAGATAGGTATAAGGCCACCTTAAATGGAGCACGACATCATATTCTCATCTTCTAAGATCGATCTAAGGCCACCATAAATGGAGTACAACATCCAATTCTCTATACATATCTTCAAGATAAGCTTAAGACCACCTTAAATGGAACACAACATCCGATTTTCTATAGGATATCTTTCAAGATTGGCTTAAGACCACCTTAAATTTAATACAAAATTCGATTCTCTACATAATATCTTTGAGATAGGCTTAATACCACCTTAAATGGAGCACAACACTCTATTCTCATTTCTCGAGATTGGCTTAAGACCACCTTAAATGGAACATGACATCTAATTCTCTACACGATATCTTTTGAGATCGACTTAAGACCACCTTAAATGAAACATGACATTCTATTCTCTACATGATATTTTTGAGATGAGGCTAAGACCATCTTGAATGGAATAAGGTAATTTATTCTCATTTATCTGTATTTTTGATATCTTTTGAGTTGGATATGAATCCCTTTGAATTCCATCTCAATCCAATCTCTTCACATATTTTTGCCATTCGTAAATAAAATTTTCACTAAAATCAAAATTTAAATCAAAATTAAAGCACAAAAATTGAATCAAATCTTCTTTGAGGTCTCTAATTTCCCCAGTGGCTATCTCCTTAAATCCATTGTGTTGCCCCTCACTTTTGTTAGCAAGCACAAGTTACCTTTTTATTATAAATTCACTTATAAAATTGACATCCTGAAGACACACCTACCAATCTCCAATGAGCGTCCCTATATACTCCCCAACAGAAACCTTCTCCACATTTTCTCTCCATTCTACTCTAAGCCAGCTGGCTTAGGAGGTTGTGTTGGTTCATCTGTCAACACCAATACGTGCCAGATACATGAGGGGGGATCACTCTATTGGGGGTCCATTTGTTGACCTCACTTTTTTTTGAGGTTTAGTATTTCTTCATCAAGAGCCAAGGATTTAGCCGTAGGACTTTCTTGTTGGCTATTCCTAGAGGACTAGTGATGTTACCCTCACCAACAGAAATTTCAAACTCTTCTTTGCTCATCTTGAAGTTCCACATATTGGTTCGAACCTCTAGCACTTAGTAGGTGGAGCCAATATAGGATAGCTCAAGAGGAATTCCCCATAGGATTTTTTGACCTTAGAATAAACCTTGGGTGATGTGTCTTGGTCTAGAACACACTTGAACTTCACAATTTCACTCACAACATTAAACCATAACCTACACATGTCCAGTTGGGTTCCCTTGCCTCTTTGGAGACCCATGTGGGTGGTCGCCCAAACCCTTAGTCTTTGGCTGGGGTGGATAAGACCAACAAATGGAGAATCCAAAATAGGGCTTCTTTGGCATCATGGCACTAAAAGGGTAATTCTATGATCGACATTTGCATCAAACCTCAACCTTACCTAATTACCTAATTTTGGCCTTTTAGCACTAAACTTTCCCATAATACTAAAATGCCCTTGCCACCATAAAAATTCAAGGTTGATCCAAATACCTCAAATTTGTTCAAAAAACATTTTAAACCTTTTCATACCACCTAAATTACCCAAAACACAAAAATACCCCCAAATTTGCTAAAATTACCAAAATGCCCTTAGTGGCCAAAAAAATTTCCAAAACCTTCAAAATCATTTCAAACACCTCAGAAACCAATTCTTAACCATCCATTGGGTCTAATTTGACCAAATTGACCCATTTTGACCAAAATCCCAATTTTTCCCCCAAGTGCCGAAAGTCCCCAAATCACCCCAATTTGCACCCAATTGATCTCAAATCTCCCAAATTTGAATTTTAAAATCAAATTAATCATGTCCTTATCTAATTGAAACTAAATTCAAGCCAAATTAAACTCAATTGCAAACTCTAAATCCATGTCCAAGTGAATTGTCTCAAATTGACCCAAAATCCAAAATCCCCCAAATTGAACTACATGATAAATCAAATGCCTCAATTTAAAATTCACATCAAATTCTATCATTTATAAATCCAATTTTTATTGAGTCTAAATCCATTTGATTGGCCCATGATCAATTTCAAAAATCAAAATTCAACGTGCCTATTTAAAAGCCTATACCCATTAGCATTTTTAAATGCCCATGACATTAACCTTAAAAGCCTAATTTTGGCCCACATGACAAACAAATCCTTTCTTCATCATCCCATGGCATATAAGGCATCTAACCATGGCATCATACCAAACCTAGCCATGCATACATGAAAATTTATCCAAAAAAGGCATGTTGACCTTTTTTTATTTAAATGCATAAAAATTGCAAAATCCTTTTGCATCAAACATTTCCACGGGCTTATGCATAGCATGGCATGCCCCATGGAGCCTTCCATGGGAATCATAAATTCAAATTTGCCATTTTTGGCATGTGGAAGTGACCATTCCCTCTTCCCTCTTCACTTTGATTTATTCTTCTCACGCAACATTTAAACCATTGCCCAATCCCCAAACCAGCCATTTAAACTCACTTAAACTTACTTGAGAACCTTATGTATCAGCCTTAACCATTTTGAGTCCACGATTAGCCAAGTGAGCGTAGGATCAAATCTAAGCTAGCCAAATTAACCCAAACCTCAATTCTCTCTTGGACTTCTACCTTAGAGCCCCTTTAGACCCAAATTGACTCCACCACTCAACCTCCCTAGATCACTTAAACTTGAGGATGCCCTGACCCTGGCCTACTAGCCACCATAGCCGCCAAAAAAAATCCAGCCAAGGAAGACCCAAATGGTGTAAACTTCAAATTGAACCCATTTGAGCTGTCCCATTGCTAATGGTCACTAGAGGACTTCTTCCCTCCACCTCAGCTACCTCTTTACCACCTTGGCTTGCTTTGATGGAAGCTATGGCCTCCTCTATAAATTAATCACACCCACAAATAAGAGATGAGACATGCTCAAACCTTAGTCAAGCTCTGAAAAAAATTTCTCCAGACCTTCTTACAGTTCATAGAAGTAAATCTCCATAAATTCCTTGCCTTAATTCCCACTACAAATCTCTAATTTCATCATTGAAATCCATGGGTTTTTACAACCATACCACCAAGTGCATCCGAACTCCAAATTGATTGTCCCGAGCTTCACTAGAGCCAAATAAGACTTTCCCAACCAAAGCCCATCATTTTGAGCTCTCTAACTTAGACCTAGACCAAACCCGAATCACCCTTCGATTGAATTCATACTTGAACTCCTTCTCAACTCAAGGTGACACTTAGAGAAGGTTTGACAGCTCACAGCAAAGCTCAGGAGCTAATCCAATTGAGGCTACACCTCTTGGACCAAGGTATTAGCCACTTCCCCCCAAAGTGAGCTCTGTTTTTGCTTTTATGAAGCAATGCTTACTTTCATGCATGATGAATTGTATAGATATATTTTTCATGGTTATATGCACATGTAAGAACAAACCACACTTAATTTTGATGAGTATCGAGTGAGATCGAAGCGATTTAGTGTGGAGGGCTCTCGATTTATGTTGATCAGGGATAATGAACGGATGTCATTCATTTTTGTGTTTATTGGGTGGCTGGTCGATATGAAGCCAAAAGATGGAACAGTTCATGAACGCAGGACGCATGGCGGTTGAGTCAGCTGGTAATGCCAAATCATAGCGCGACGCGTGGAGCTTCGAAAAATCTCAAGTTGACGCGAGTGAGCTGGATAAATAGAAAATTTTGGATTTAAGATTTATTTAATTTTGAGAAATTAGAAAATTCATATCTTTTCATTGAAAAATCATAAAAATTAAAGAAAAGTACCATGTTTAGTGAACAAAGGAGAACCATTTTGAATAAAAATTTAAATTATTTGAGTTATATTTTAATTTTAATTTAGTAATTACTCCAAATTTTAATTAAATCATAAGTCATTAAATATTAATCACCATGACTTAAGATTTTTGGGGTTTAAACGTCCTGTCCTTAGTTGTGATTTTTTATTTTTCCAAAGTTTGAGAACACCTCTAAGTGTGGAAGCCTTAATTTTTAAAATAAATCACTTTTGTTTACCTGAAAAATTATAAAAATTAAAATATAAATTAGAAAAATAAAAAATTTGTTTTGCTAAGTCTACTGTGACCTGAGGACCCTAGGAAAAAATTAAATCAAGTTTTTTATATATTTAAATAAATTACTATAGTTAATTAAATCCTAAAAACTCATTAAAATTAAAATAAATAAAATAATATTAAAATATTAACAAAAAATTCATCTTGCACTGAAAAAAGTAGTCATATTAATTTGTTGTAAAAATCTGAGACCATTTTGAATTAGTTTACCCACTAAACTTGATTTTATAAGCTAAATATGATTTTTGCATTAAAATATTTATAAAATTAAATTAAAAATAAAAAATCATAAGAAGTGGTTTTTGGAGTTCCTTGTGATCAGAGATACTTAAGAAAAATAAATTTGAAATTAAAATAAATATTTGATTTTTAAGGTATATTTTAAATTTTAAATAATTAAGTATAATTAAAAAGTGATAAAAATCACTAAAAGTGAAAAGAGTCCCAAAATGTCACAATTGGATCCTTGGTCACATGGGACCAATTAAAATATTTTTTCCCTAATTTTCTAAATAAAGTTATAAATTTTTAAAGGATTAAAAAAGAATTTTCCATGGCTTTGCACGAAAATAATTACAATAAATAAAATATAAATCACAAAAATACAAAATTTATTTATTTGTGTTCCCTGGACTCAGAGATATTTAACAAATATATAAAAGTTCATTTTCAACTTAAATAAAATTTTATATTTAATTAGTACTCAAAATCATTAAATAAATATAATAATTAAAATAAAACTCTAAAAATCATGAAAATTTGTCCTAGTAGTCCTTTGGCCTAGGTAAACCACCAATAATTTTCCAAAGGACAGATAGTTGGTTTTGATTGATTAAATCAATTAACTTTGAAAATCCCCTATTTTGAGTAAAATAATTATTTAAATAAATTAAATTTTAAAAAATCATATTTTCCCCTCTACTATTTTATTTGACCCATGAGTGGGGTACTATGAAAATTTTAAAGTCATTCGAGTTATATTTAATAAGTTATGAAGTGGGAAGCCCTAAGGGAAAAAAATGGTAATTTTTTATTTTTATGCCTTAATTAAATTCTAGGTTTGATTAAAGGATAAATGGGTAATTTTGATCATATTGAATTTTTTTTGAAGATTGAAAAATAAAGGATTAAATGGTAGAAACCAATACCTCGCTTTTTTATAATAAGGGTATAATTGTAGTTTCCCCCAATTATTATAATTTGGAAGGTAATTAAATTAAACGATCCTAAGGGGAGGGGTTAGATTTTGGAAAATGATAATTCACTAATTTAAAACCCATAGTTAAAGTTTGAGTGATGTGATCTTTGTTAAGGATTAAAAAAATATTTTATAATTTAACATCCCTAAAAGTCTTGAATTGATGCACACATATGTCTTAAGGGCTTAGTAGTGAACTAGGCTAAATTTGGATTTGTTTAATGAGGTTTAGGAAAAATAACTAATTGTGAACATCATACAAACACTACAAGTTCAACCTTAATTGTAGGCATGAAATTTTTAATAACCTAATCTTTCCCTCAATGGCAGTCATTTATATAACTTTTAAGTGAAATATTAAATAACTAGTTCAGCACCCCTCTCAGGAGATGATTAAAACATCAAGTTCACTCAGCGTAGGGTAGTTTAATCAATCAAACTCTAAGTTTAACTTTGGATGATTACTCGAACAATATATTAAGTTCAAATGAACTCAGAATGTTTCAAAGGATTTTAAAGGTTGCTTGAGGTCGTGCTCTGAACACCTTTACAATCTTTTGGATATTTTGAAGGGCAAATGAACCTATTATACTTTGCTCAAGAAAATCATCTATTTAAACTTCTAAGAAACGATGAACTTGAGACACAAAACTTATTAGGGGTAGCTTAAACCTTCTTCCCTATTTTCTATTCTTGCAATTTTATTTAAATTTCTATGAAATTATATATATTGCAAGGCTAATCTCTCAGTGGGAGCAATGAGAAGATGACTGGTATGCTTTTATTGTTTTATTTAGTTCCTATTATTTTACTTACTGCAATTTACTTTTTCTTTAAAATATTATACATACTTGTTTGTAGATTTTACTTTACCTGAAAAAAAAGGCAAACCTTCCAAAATTAATCAACTCTTTCTCAAAATTAAACAACATTTTCAAAACTAAAATAAAAACATCAATTTCATAATACGTCCTTTTGAATTTACGGGAGTACCTCGGATTAGGTAACCCAACATTGCTAACGAGGTCTCCCAAGATTAAATGAGTTTAACAACACATTTAAGTTATATAAATTCAAAAGAACATAGTGGTACCAAAATGAGGGAACTGTGGGTTCCTAACTAGTGTCTCTCTAATCAACTTTAACCCCCTCCCCCCATGATTGAACTTAAACTTTCCATTAAACCAAAAAACCTTAGAATTTAGGATGGACACTTTGCCAAGGAGCTTGTAGCTAGCACCATGGGCATCACAACAAGGATGCACAAAATAAAAACTTTGAGGGAGCAAACAGATCTACAACAACACCAGGATCTACTACAGAAAATCTTTTCCTAGACTTAAACAACATAACCCATAGAACTTTGAGGTTGTTGGCCTAGTGTGACATAAATCCTCAACTTTTTTAGGCATTTGCAGAATCATGTCATGCAATTTAGCCCTAACTCGCCTTAGGTTCTAAGGTTGTCACTTGTTGTGATGTAAACCCTCCTACTTTTCAGGCTATTTGTGTGACCGTCCACACAAATGTAAGCCCTATATAATAATAATTGGCAGGATAAAACATTTAATATCTTCTCAACAAAATTAAATACAAAATATAGGATAGCTTGAGAAGTCAACGAGGTTCTCCTCAATATCTATGACATCCCCTAGTTATTCTTCCTTTGAATTCTAAAATAAAATATTCCATATTTGAACCTTCCCGATTTCACTCTTTGTTTGATCTTTAAAAAGTCTTACCTTTTGAAACTTTTGAAGGCATGATTTTATGATCTAAATCTAGAGTTTTCTTAAGTAACTTCGATCATTTAAGATGTAATTAACTATAGGGGCTTGGCCTTATAGGAAAGTTTAAGAACTCATCTTAATATAAACCCTATCTAATCTTCTATATTCGATAGGGGAATATGCCGGCATATAAAAAAATGGTTCGCAGATTAAATGAATGTCATAAATTTTTTAGTTTATTTAATCAGGCCTCACTAGTAAGTAGTGTACATATCCTTTGGGGTAGTTATATTGCTTGTGGTACTGTGCTCGATCATTTAAACTATTGTTATCAGTTTGGTCTTGCATTTTAAGAAATTCAAATATTACTTTTTCAAAAGTAAAACACTATTTTTTTAAAAGTCCAAATTTATATGTATATTAAATTTAAAGACAAACACACACACTTTTCCTTGCATACAACTCTATATAGAATCGTACTTAAGGAATTATATGAGTTGAAAATACAGTTGCAAGACATGTTTGATGGTATTTTTATTTGACCAAATATTTCTCCTTGAAGTAAACTTGTGTTGTTTGTATGAAAGAAAGTTCATATAATGCATATGTGCATTGATTATAGAGATTTGAAAAAAGTTACGATCTAGATCAATTATGTATTGCATAGGATTGATGATTTATTTGACCAGCTTGAAGGTGCATTTATGTATTCAAAGATAGAGTTGAGATCTAGATATTATTAGTTGAGGGTGGACACGGAAGATGTAGTGAAAATAGCTTTTACCACTTATTATGACAAATATGAGTTCTTGGTCATGCCTTTTGGTGTGACTAATGCCCAAAAATTATTTATGGATCTTATGAATCATGTTTTCAAAGCATATCTAGATCAATTTGTTATTATATTTATTGATGACATATTGGTGTGTTTAAGTAAGAAGATGATCATGTAATTTATTTATGATTGGTCTTATAAAAATTAAGTTGACATCAATTAAATGATAAGTTCTTGATTTTTAAATTTTGGTTAAATGTCATTTCTTTTCTAGTTCATGTGGTGAGTAGCAATGATATTTCTGTTGATCCCTGAAAGGTGCAGATAGTTGTTGATTGGATAAAACCAACTATAGAGTCTAAAGTTTATAGCATTTATGGCATTACAAGATATTATAGGAAGTTTGTTAAAGACTTTTCACATATTACAGTTCCTCTGACTAATTGACTTGAAAGGCAGTTCCTTTTGATTGGAATCCTAAGTGGTAAAGCTAATTTTTAAAAGTTGAAGGATTGTATAGTATCAACGCCTATTATGATAATTCCAACAGTTGTGGAGGATTTTTGAATGTTCATTAATCCTTCTTTGCAATGATTAGGTTGTGTATTACAACAAAATGAGAAAGTTATTGCAAAAGCATTCTGATAGTTTAAGTCACGCAAGAAAATTATCCTACTTATGATTTATGGTTGACATCACTTAGCTTTGCAATAAACATATGGAGATATTATTTATATGGTGTGAGATGTGAGATCAATACCAATTCTAGGAGCTTTTAGTAGATTTCCACTAAGAAGGTACTAAACTTAAGATAGAGGAGGTGTTTGGAGTTGATTAAAGATTATGATCTAAATATTATTTATCAACATGTTAATGAAAATGTGGTAGTTGATGCTTTGAGTATAAATTATAATGGTCTGGTAGTTTGATTGATTACATTTCATGATAAATTAATTTGAGAGATAGAGAGGTTAGAGTTGGAAGTTATTCATTATGGTAATGTGGATTTCTCAAGCTTCTTTTTAGGAAAGGATTAAAGAAGCTCATAGGTTAGATGATGAGTATGCAATTTTAGTTGATCATATTCAGTTAGGGAGAAGACTTGAGCTAGTTGTAGATTATCAAAGGGTGTTGGCATGTGGGCATCATTTTTGGGTTCTTGCTAATGGTAATCTAAGAAAGGAGATACTGCACGAGGCTTATTATTTTTGATAAACAACTCATCTAGGGAGAAATAAGATGTATCGTGATTTGATGTTGATGTTCTTGTGGCTTGGATTAAAGCATGAGGTTTCTGAGTTTATTTTGAAATGTTAGACATGTCAGATGGTCAAACTTGAGCATTTGAAAACAAGGGGTTGCTACAAACTTTACCTATTCCTAAATGAAAGAAGGAGGATGTCACTACGAATTTTTCTATCAGTTTTCTAAGGTTTGGCCATGATCATATGAAATATGCATGGTGGTTGACTAGTTGATAAAATTTACATGTTTTCTTACCATGAAACAGACATAATCAGTTGTGAAGTTGGCACAATTATACATACATGAGATTTCATAAGATATTAAAGCTCATTTTTTTCTAATCGTGATGGCAGATTCACTTCAAGATTTTGTAGCGGTGTTCAAGAAGGTTTAGGGACTAAGCTAAACTTCCAAACTTTTTTACCGATAGATAGATTGTCAGTCTGAGAGAATTATTCAGGTGATGGAGGATCTATTGAGATTATGTGAACTTCATTTTGGAGATAGTTAGGAGAATCTTATTTTTCTAATTGAATTTGCCTATAATAATATCTTCATGTTAAGTATTTATATGAAAAGAAATGAGGCATTATTTGGTAGAAGTTTCAGGACACATTTACCTTGGATAGAGGTGGATGAAAATAGATTGATGGGTTCAGATTTATAAGATGATATCACTAAAAATATCAAACTAATCCAAGATAGAATGAGTGCAGCACGAGCTAGATAGAGGAAGTATTATGATCCAAAGCATTGAGTAACTTAATTTCAAGTGGGTGATTTAATATTTTTGAAAGTAATTCCCATGAAAGAGTTAAGTATTTGGTTGAGTGAGAAAGCTGAGTCCTAGATTTATTGGGTCTTTTAAAGTGATTAGTAAGGTTGGTTAGTTTGTTTATTGATTATTACTATTTGATACTATGTGAAATGTTCATAATGTGTTTCTTTTATCTATTCTAAGAAAGTGGTTTTCTGATGTTAAGCACACAGTTCTTGAGGATGAGATTGAGATACAGTCTAACTTGAAATATAGAGAGGAATCAGAGCGTATTTTAACCTTTGATGTGAGACAATTAACGAGCAAGCAATTGCCTATGGTTAAAGTCAATGAAAGAAAAGATCATAAATGAAAGCAACTTAAGAAAAAGAGTATGGTATAAGACAGTTTTATCCATATTTTTTTAGTAGTTAATTATTTTGAATGTCGAGGATGACTTTTTTCTGAATTGGGGAGGATGTAATGATTGCTGCTATAGTGTGTTGGTGCACATATTGAGACATTATTTTGAGAATTGGTAAGTTTTTCATTTATTTTATGTTTATTTATTTTCTTGAAGTTTTTGGAATTTATTTGATGCTCAATCTATTCTTCATTTTTAGTATTTTTTTTATTACTAATCTATAAAATATGTTCACCAAATTGTAGAGCCCACTTGATTATATTTTAAACAAATTTTTATTTATTTTAATAGATATCATAAGTATGAAAATAAAATATTTCTTGTTGGATTTTTTCTTGAGCATTTGTACATCCTTATGCAAATGGGTTTATTAAAATTATCTAGTATCTGTTTTACAAACCATTTTCATCAGTGTGTTCTAGACTTATTTTTTTATTTTTTGATTATTGTATTGTTAATTTTGAGAGTTATTTATTTAATCTAATATATGTTTGCGCGCATGTGTGCGTGTCATGTAAACCGGCTTGGTCGTTGACATCCACGGTATAAGACCCCTCTGGTTGGGGTGTTTGAATCCCCTCTGCCATAGTTGGTCTTAAGGAAGTTGTACTTGAATTGTTATGAAAATTAGGGGTGGTTGGAGGCTTGTATAATATTCTCTACACATTTCTTTTTTTTAATAAATATATACAATATTGATGGTTGTGGCTAGTTTTCTCTTTGGTCCTTGGCAATTTTCGGCGGTGGTGTGGATGGCAACTCGATGCTTTGCTGAAGTTCTTGCAGTAGGTAGAAATGAGAGTGGCTCACTTAAAACTATGGTATTTTTATAAGATTTTAATAACTTTCTTAATGGCATTGGTGAGTTCTCTTTGGTGAAAAAGGCTGGTAAGAAAAATGATAAGCCTGCACTTTTTATTTCAGATAACGAATGTGCTTCTCTCGTGGTTTCCTATTGTTTGGATTTAGTGGTTAAATTCCTATATGGGCATCCTTAGTTGGAGATTATCAAGAGTGATTTAGAAAATTTAAAGCTCAAGGGTAGCTGGAAGATTGGCTTATTGGATGGTTGTCACTTTGTTATTCAACTATCTAATAAAGAAGATTACACTTGGTTGTTTGATTGGAAAATCAAGCGAATAGATAATAGAGGTATGAAACTTCTCAGGTGGTTGGTTGCTTTTATTTTCTAAACTGAACCCCTAATCGTCCCTATTTTGATAAGGCTCCCTTCGCCTAAACTAAATCTCTATATACATGAAATCTTGTTTTCCTTCGCAGGCATATTTGGGCGACCTCATAAAATGAACTCACCTACATTCACTATTTCTCGATGGGCCTCTGCTTTGGTACTTGTAAAAAGGGATATCACCTAAGTGCCTGCAAAAGAAATCTGGATAGTTTCTTCCCATGTTGGCAAAAGGTAATTTTGGTGCAACGTCCATTATACCGTACCAATTATAGAATGTTTGGTCATTTAGGGGTTCAGTATTATCATATACACCCTAAGCTTAAAATTTCTGACATGAATGGGAAATAATTTAATTTAGTGATTAAGGATGGGGTAAGCGATCCTAAGATTGCACAGGGGACTTTGGGAGATGGTGGCTAGGGGGTTGTGGTGCATGGTGTGGTGAAAGGCAAATTATCTTTTTATAAGAAGGTAGAAAATTGTGAGGAGAATAATTTAGTAGCTATGGAGGTGGATGTGGGTAGAGTGAAAGATAACACAAACTTTATGCAAGGAGCGTTATCAAACTTGGAGGAAGAATGGATTATTCAAAAATCCAGAAAAAGAAGATCCTTAATGAGTTTCTTCACTCAGAGAGGAGAATATTATCAATTCTGATGATGGTTATTATTCTAAAGGGGTCATAAACACACCCTCACTAGAGGCTCTAAGAGAGGGAGAATGTTACATCATGCTTAACATTCTTCTATAGAATATTAGGGGATTGACTGACCCACTCACCATTAATGGATTAATTTTTTTTTTGCAGAGTTAATAAACTTGATATTATTGTTATCTTGCAATCTTTAGTTAATGTCAATTTGTAGAAGGTACTTAGAAAATTTAAATAGTTTAATATTTTTGAGGAATTACTCTAATAAAAATTGGTTGTTTTGGACAAAGGAAGTTAATTTAAATTTGATTTGTGATGATAAACATTTTATTCATGCATACATCGTAAAAGGGAAATATAATGGATGAGCTAAATTTGTATATGCAATAAAGACTATTCTCCTAGGTTGGTCCATTAGATGAAGATTGTTGCATTAGGTGAAGTCACTAAGGAGAGGTGATTTGTTTGCGGAGAGTTTATTATTATAATGAGTAGTTCTGAAAAAAGGTGTGGCAGGATGACTGATCAGTTTCTCATGAGTAAGTTCAGTGATATGGCCAAGAAGGCAAAACTTTTGGTTCATTTGTTCACAGTTCCTAAATTCATCTGCAAGAGAGCTCAGCTGTGGAAATATTGTATAGAGATTTTACTAATTAGGATTGGCTCAATACTTCATATATTTCTAAGGTGTCACTTAAATGGTGCAGGCTCTGACTACAGAACTTTTCTATTCAAATTTGCATTTTTTATCAAACCTCCATCCTATCATTTTTTATACGCAACCAATCGGTCAACACATTGTATCTTCCTTATCCTGATTGAAAGTGCATGGAATCCTCAATCTTTAGTGGGGTAGTCATTGGTTTATTTTGTGTAAACTTTATAAGAGAGTGGTTCATCCCCTAAGAAGGTGGAATTGGGATACATTTGGGGATGTGCATCAAAAGGTTATCATTGCTAAAGAGAAGATGAATGAGTTAAAGAGTATAGATTTATGTCTTGATGCTACAGTTGAGATGCTCACTTTAGCTCATAAAGATTTATTATTTGCCATTAAACAAGAAGAGGATTTATTAGAAAAAAGAGTTGTACAACCATTTCTTCTAAAGGAGATAGAAATACTAGTTTTTTTCATGCTTCCATAAAACAAAAGAGAAACTTAAAAACCATAACTAAAATTAAAGATGATGGATGAGGGTGGATTAGTGAGACAAAAGACATTGGAGATAGTGATGTGAGTCATTTTATTGATTTATTTAGATTACATGTGTAGGTGGTCAATGTAGAGGTTGACCTTTTCAGTAATGATGAACTACATACCATAGATTTTAGTTTGAGCTTTGTCTTAAAAGAGGAAGAGATACTATCTGCTCTCAAAGAGGTGAATTGGAATAAGGCAGCTAGCCCTGATGACTTCACTACCGATTTCTATGTTAAATGTTTAAATAACATCAAAGTTGAGGTATTTAAGCCTATTCAAAGCTTTTTCATGGGGGATAACTTGGGTAACTATTTCATTTCTTCTTCATTTACGTTGATTCCAAAAAATAAGGAAAAGGCCAGATTGGATCATTTTAGACTCATTTGCTTAACTTATGTTGTTTCTAAAATCATTAGCAAAATCCTTATGAAGAGGTTACAATTACACCTCCCCTTTATTATATCTTCACAACATTATAAACGATAGGGAAATCTTTGATAATATTCTATTAGACCAGGAAATAATTGAGGATTTGGACAAGAAATGTAGAGGCAAGAATAGGGTTGTCAAACTAGACATGCAGAATGAAATTGGAAATTATTTATTAATATTCTCATGGCTAAAGCTTTTAACAATTTTTTCTTACATATAAGGAGATGGGTGGAATGTAAATTATATAGCATTCTCATCAATGGGTCTTCATTTGCCTTTTTCAATTCTAAAAGAGGAACTAAACAAGGGAATCCTTTGTCCCCAACCATCTTTATGTTGTGTTTTGATTATTTTTCTAAAGTTTTAAGGAAAGTGCAGTCCACATATTCAAAATTATCCTTTTCTCACAACATGAGCATGGTCGTGGGTCACTTAGCTTATGTTGATGATGCTATTGACTTTTTAAAGTCTAGAAAAAGGGTTGTATCTCAGATTTACTCAACTTTGTATAAATGTCAAGAGTCATCGGGCCTGAAATTTCATATAAATAAATGTTGTATTATTTTGGGTAAACATGTGAAAAAAGTGATGGCAGGATAGAATTCTAGCTACAATGGGTGTCCCATTTCAGCCCTTCAACTTATATATCTTGGCCTGAATCTATTAAGTGGTAGAAGGAGATGATATCAAATGGACTCTATGGTGGATAAAGTTAAAATCCAAATCCTTGATTAAAGAAATTCTTTTCCTCCTTTGGTGGAAGAATCAATTTGATCAGAAGTGTACTTAATGCTTACCTCTGTACTCTTTGCAAGTCCTTCAATTAAAAGCAAGCACTCAAGATAAGTTGGAAAAAAGTACTTATAAATTTTCTTAGCAGGAGGGTCTTCAAATAAAACATGGTCTGGCTAGAAAAAACTTTGTAAGCCTTTCGATGTCAAAGGCTTGGGAATCGAAGAACTTAATCATATAGCTAATATTAACTTCATTAAGTTATGGTTCAAATTTAGAAAAGGCATCTCCTTGTGAGCCAAATTTATGTTTGAAAAATATGTCTCCTCCCCTCATCATTCTATTGTGTCTTGGAAGATTGGTGATTTTAAAGTTTGAAAAGCTTTATTAATTGTTAAAGCCTCAACATCCAAATATGTTTATTGGATATTAGTAAATGGAATATATTCTTTTGAAACGATCAATTGACTGATTTTGATCTCATTGGTCTGACTGTCAAGGAAGGTTATGAGAATGCTTTAGTTTATGATCTATGGAATGAGTGTGTTTGGAATTCTCTCCTTTAAAAGTAATTAGTAGGCCCCTATTCTGATATTTTATCCAAAATCCCAACAAACATGGATACGGAGGAATTTGTGATTCTCACTCTCCCACATAATATATTTATTTTTAAATCTCTATGTGCTCAATTATTACATTTTGATAAATTGGATTAGTGCACTTTTATTTGGGGTAAAGCTTTGTCAACATCTCCACCTTTCATTATTTTGAGGCACTTTTAAAGACATATGCCCTATGATGATATACATAAAATGAAAGGTTTATGAATTGCTTCACATATTGTTTTTTGCAAAATAAAATAGGAGTTAGCTGATCATTTTTATTTTTAATGCTCTTACTCTAAGCATATTTGACACTTTTTTAGTGCTCATTTTCATAGGTATGCACCCTATGGGTGGAGGAATGCTAGAGTGCTTTGAATTTTAAGCTGATGGTAATTTAAGAAAACATTTCAAGATAACCTTTGGCTTTATAAATATGTGGTTTTTCTGGATGGTTTGAAATTCTTGCAAACATTGGGGTGCGGTAACCCCTGTTGTCTCAATCATTTCAAACATTTTTGTCTTATATACATAAAATTGTTAATTCTCACCATTTTAAAGATGATTTTTTGAGGGTACTCACCTTACTAATTCATGGAACTCTCTTCACATATTAGTGAGGTGGCCCTCTCCTCCTCATTGTTGGGTCCAAGTAAATGTTGATGGAAGTTGGTTTTCAAATGAAGTTGGTGTTGCGGGTCAGTTTAGTAATCTAAGGAAATGCATCTATTTTTTCTCATACCCTTGTGTATTTGCTGATCCTGTGGAGTTTAAATGTTGGGCAGTCCTTTTAGCCATTAGTGTGGTTGACATGGCTGGTTGGAATAATCTTTTAATGGATATGGATTCAACCCTGTTGTTGGAATTCATTTTAAAGAAACAAGAACCACCATGGCACATCATTATCTGTTTAAATAGTATATGAGAACTTATTGATACATTGAGTCTAACTATTGAGTGGAATGTTGTTTCTATGGAGGGTAACAGGCCTGCTCATTTGTTAACAAAGAGGAGGTTAACTAATTTATCACTTGGTAGTAACCCCTTCGTGGCTTTAAAGAGATTGATTTGTGGTGGTATGCTTGAGATGCCTTACCTCAAACTTAATATGGCATGACGGTGACTACTATTTATTTTCTTTCCTTTTACATAATTTTGTGATTATACAGGATTATTTTGGAGCTGCAAATGTTGCCCCACTTTGTGATATGTATGCTTTATCTTCAATCTTTTTGCACAATTTTTTCTTGTTGGTGATGATATTGATTATGGCACTGACTTATGAGAATGTGAGCTTGCCAGTGCTTCTATTTGTTGCACTTTTTCAATGCCCCTAACTACTGCAAGTTATACCTAATAACTGTTGGAGAAATGATATTGTGAGTGGTTGAGGGTTACAATTTACTGTCTACAATTTCTATCTTTTGCGTTTGTTGTCTTTTGGATGGTTCTAACTGACTTCTTTGTCATTCTGCTATTGGGTTGGCTTGAGAAGGTCGCCTTTCAATTTGGTAAAGCTAACGTTTTGTACAGATCAACTCTTAGTGTTTCAGATGGCTTCTTTCAGGTCTTACATACCCATATGAGTAAATTTTCTTTTGATTTTGATGGTTGCATAACCAATGTTTTTCTTATAGTTCTTTAATCAAACCTTTCTACTTTTGGGACTGATGAGCCAAAATAGATTTTCTTTTTAGTTAGCCTGAATGTTTCTGCAGATTCTTTGCTACTAGGCCTAGATTTTCTCTGCAATCACTGCTGCTATGGTCTACATGGAGAAGGGCTGGTGCTTTTTGGAGAAGTTTTTCGGGTATACTTATAAATTTTTTGGATGAAATTTTGGGGTGTGTTGTATATTAGATGCTTAAGAACCTAGAGTTGTATCATTTATTTTTTGTCATTTTAGACGGTCTCACCCACCTACCTTTGTACTTTTGAAATTGAGCAATAAAAGTTCATCTGGGTTTCCTTAATATATGGGCTTTGTTTTAATAATTCTAAATGCTCTTATTACTATTGTAAGTATGTTTCAAGTACTAAGCAGAATTGGATTTTGGATGTTACAAATTGGAAGAAAGCTTCTCTTCCTATTTTTTAGTTGGGCTTCATATTAAATAAGGGACATAAAAGGTTTGCCTGTTGTATGCATATAATTGACAAAATTAAATAGAGAATTTTTTCAAGGGAAAATAAATTTCTCTCTTATGGAGGGAGAACCACTCTTCTTAAGTGTATACTTTGTTCTTTGTCCTTGTATACCCTACAAGTCATGAATATGCCTATGGGGATTATTAAGAAGCTCAAAATTCAGTTTAATAAATTCCTCTAGGATGGTATGGGGAAAAATGCTATTCATTGGAGGAGTTGGCATAAGCCTTGTAAACCCTATGAAAAAGGTAGTATGGGTTTTAGGAGTATTCAAGACTCTGTAAACATTAATTTTATGAAGTTGTGGCATCGTTTTTGTTTGAACAAATCCTTATGACCTTCTTTGGTGCATTATTAATACTTTGATGGGAAACATCCTTTAACTATAACTCCTAGGAAGACTGATTCTTTCATTGGGAAAGAAATGCTTAAATTTTCTAAGATTACAGAGACTTTCTTTTGTGGGGATTTGGGTAATGGGCAATGTTCCTTTTGGTTTGATAATTGGTTGAAATAGTGTGTGCTTGTTGATCACTATGGTGAGCCATTTGATATTTATATCACTGTCAATCATTTATGGGATCAAGATAATCGGAGGTTGGATAAGCTATTGGATTCTGTGAATTCTTATTATGCTTTTTTTATAGCTTTGATTCCTATCATTAAGGATAGGAAAGATAGGCTGACTATTAAAAAGAGGATGGTGGATTCTATTTTGAAAGGGTTTGTTCAAGCTATTCCTGTCTCCTAAGATTTGTAGTTGGATCGGATTTGGAATCCTTGGTTAAAACCTTATATGTCCTTCTTTATATGGCATGTTTTAAACAACATTGTTCCTCTTAATGACATTCTTAAGATGAAAGGGTTAAGAATTTCTTCCCGTTGCATTCTTTTTAAAGCTAAAGAGGATTCCATTCATCATCTTTTTTGTAAGTGCAGTTTTAGTAATGCAATCTGGGACTTACTTTCTTTACAGCTTCTCAATATTCGAGTGGATCATTCTAATCAATCTTTTACTTATTTTTTAACATATGCAAGCAATTGGGCAAAAATTTTATTAGCATTATTCTTTGTGTGGTTTTATGGTTTATTTGGTTAACAAGGAATAATGCCATTTTTAATGATAAGAAATCAACTATTTACCATACTTTGGGTATTATTTTATGTTATTTGTGTAAGAGTCTTTCTTTCCTCAATTTTAAAGGAAATGGTTGGAAGAAATTAGCTGCTATATTTCAGCTTTTGGGGTTACATAATGCTGATGTCCGACGTGATATTTGAGTTACCTGGTCTAAACCTGATGCTCCTCTTTTCAAGATAAACACTGATGGATGTTGGAAAACAAATGCTGCTAGTATGGGAGAAGTTTGTCGCAATTTTGCTGGATCCTTAGCTTGCGGGTTTTTTATTGTGACTGTTCCTTGTTCGGTTCTAACTACAGAGGTAGATGCACTGCTGTTTGGTTTTATAGTGACTAAGAAATTAGGATGGTCTAATATTATCATTGAAATGGATTCATTGATTCTTTGGCAATCTTGCAGGTTGCTTAAAGAGGCACATTGCAGTATTTTGCTTCAGACAAAGAGGATCTGAGCTTTAACAAAGAATGTGAATGTTATTTGGTCTCATTTTTGTAAAGAAGGAAATGGGGTGTCTCATTGGGCAACAAAGTTTGGGTTGAATTTTTCCAGTTCGAAGGTTTTCTTTACATTTCCTGATGAGTTGTTGGCTTTGACCATTAAAGATCTTTCCATGATTACTTTCTTTTTGTTCAGTTAGGGTGTGGAGTGAGTTTTTTTTTTTTTTTTTGCGAGGGGGGCGGTGGGGGGGAGGTAGGAACCATTTTCTTTTACTTGTGTGAGTTGTATAGGGCATAGGTTGGGTTCCCTCCCCTTTATTTTGTAATTTTTCTTATGTTAATAAAATGGAGCTTTTTGTGCTCAATATATATATATTTAAAAAGAAATTGGTATCTGGCAGAGGCTCAAATGTTGACTTCCCTTGCGCTAAGCCCCATGATGAGAGCGCGTATCATGTGCAAAAATATTCAAGAAATCGACGCAACCCGTGACCTCAGGGGACATAAAATGAACCCCGCCAACCAATAGACCATGGCTTGCATCACACACACACACACACACACAAATATATAT
>NW_018230385.1:325398-343094 GCF_001263595.1 Phalaenopsis equestris | reverse complement strand
ATATATATATATTAGAAAAGAGCAACTCGTGGCTCCTTGCATGTTAATAATGAAAAGGGTTACAATAATGGGGTGAGGTAGTCCACCTCTCACAACAAAATACATCAAATTCCTAGGGGTTCCTCAAACCATAGTACAAATCCACTCAAAATAAATCAAAATACATGTAAAACCTCAAAACATATACTATAAGAAAAAGTATACCCAAAACTACATGTATACCAAAGCCCATGTCAATTAGAGTAGAGGAAATAAAGTTGAATATAAGAGTGCTATGTCCAGAGAGAGCAGTAACATGCTTCAACCCATCCTCCAAATATTAATGAATTCCATCTTAATTGTGTTTTGGCCAACAAATTCTAAGGTAGGGAACCTCAATTCTGTCTCCATTTAGCAGAAAAAGAAGTGGAGGAGGAGGGGAGGTAGCTACATATGTGATGTTGGAGCATATGTGATGTTGGAGTGGAGCTTAGACCATATTTTGCAAGCCAATTAGCAGGTTTGTTGCCTTCCCTGAAAATAAAAGTGAAGTTTGCATGGATGTGGGTTAATAGTCTCCTAAGCTTTTGAATCCAGCAAGATTGGTTCCAAGGTGTCTCTTACCCAGTCCTAAGCAAATTAATAACCACTTTCGAATCCACTTCAATCCATATACGAGTCCAATCAATCTTTATTGTAATGTTAACTACCCAATAGATAGCAATAAACTCAATTTCAAGGACATCATTAGCCAAATTAGGAGTTGGAAGTAAAGAAGGTAGTGTCCTAGGTGGTTTCTGAATAATCCACCCACTCCAGCACCCATCTCCGAAAAACTTCCATCAGTAGTAATTTTGATAGTGTCACCATCAGGAGGCTTCCATAAGACTTTGTAGATATGTAAGGGAGTTTCCTTGCCAATGGAGTAAGAGTTGGAGATATTTGGAAATTTTTTATGTCTGATCATCTTATGGATGTAAGAAATGATATTTCTAACCACCTTTACAGTTGTGTAGATAGTCTCTTCAAATTTGGCATTATTCCTGTTCATCCAAATAAAGCATGCCGTAATGAAAGGAATAGGAGTACATTTTATTTGATGCCAACTCTGCCAGCAAGTAAAAATCTTATCCCAAGTGAGATTGAAAGCTTCAACATTTAGATGTTGCATAAGCTGGTTCCAAACTCCCTGTGCAAAGGTACATTCAAAAAGTAGATGGGTTATAGATTCCTCTTCTTGCAGACATAATCCACATCTAGAAGGTCCTCTCAGGCCTTTCAACTTGAGTATATCATCAGTGGGGAGGAAATGATGAAAGATCCTCCAGTTAAAGAAAGCTATAGATGGAGATAGGAATTTGTTCCAGACAATTTCACCCCATGGTATCCTCTCCCAGCCATATAATCTGGAATAAATAGCTTCGGTAAGGCCCTAGTCAGAGTAAATCTGCCAAACATGTTTGTCAACCTTTGTTCTATCAAATGGTAGAGTAACACTTCGCTTAACTGACTGCTCTTGCAAGATGGTTGAAAGTTTTTGGATTGACCAGTTGTTGCCATCCCAAAAATCATTAATCTTGAGGGTTAGATTAGGGGAAGTAAGGGGAAGTAACCAATCTTTGGGGCACCAATGATCAAGCCAAAAATTGATATTCCCATTTCCCAAGTCCCATAAGAAAAGGTCTTCAGCAATATTTATAACCTTAAGCATCTTCACCCAAAGTTTGGAATCTCCAATCTTTCTATTCAAAAGTGTACGGTGTTGATCTTAAATATTTTCTTTACACAAAATTAGCCCATAGGCAGGTCTGAGTTCTAAACTTAAGGTCTGAGTTCTAAACTTAATCTAGATTTTGCACAAGTTGATTTGAAGCAGTTGATTTAGGCCCTTGAAGCAAATTCCTTCAGCCAATTAATGGGTAGCCACCTTTTGCTAGGAAGCCCAATGCATTTGTGTTCTATTTCCAGACCAAAGAAATCTGTTAAATGCTCTTTCCATTTGAATTTTGGTGCTCTTCTTCATAGCAGTCATCTGCAATATGCAAGAGGGGAAGGTAGTTAGTATACTCTTCAACAAAGTAATTCCCCCACCATTTGAGAGGAAGGATTGAGTCTTGTCAGAAAGAAAAGAGGATATCTTATGAAGCACTTCCTTAAATTGAGTTTCTTTAGTTCTTCCAGTAAGAAGGGTAACTCTAAGCTATTTGATAGGAAGCTGAGTACAGGAGAAACTAGTGTACTGATTTGCCCATTGTTTGCGGTTAGGGGAGGCTTTCTTATTGAAGATCAAGTGACACTTATCAGCATTAAAATACATCCCTGAGTGTTGTTGGAACTTTTGCAGACTTTGGAATACTTTCTTAACAGCATTCTTATGTGCACTTGAGAATACCATAATATCTTCAACATATAGGAGATTAGAAATAGCAATATTGGATCTGTGATGGTATCTACAATAGTTATGAGGAAGAAGGGTAGCATCAGGAATTTTGGACAAGTAATCAATGGCAAGAATAAAAATGGTGGGGAATAGAGGGTCCCCTTGTTTCAATCCTCTAGCAGCAGTAAAATGTTCCCAATTTTGCCCATTGAGGAGAATAGAGTGGTTATTATTTTGTAACCATCTTTGAATAAGTTGGCAAAAGGTTGGCTGGAAGCCCCTAACAGTGAGTATCTCCATTATAAAATTCCAGTTGATAGTATCATTGTCTTTTATAATGTCCAATTTGTAAATGAGGTTGCCCCCTCTACAAGGCATGTTCAGATCTTGCAGAAGTTCTTGGGCCAGTAAAGCATTGTCAATAATAGACCTGCCCTTTACAAAGGCAGTCTGGTTTTGTTTTATCAAAACCTCAAGGTGGGGCTGAATTCTTCTCACAATAATTTTGCTTATCACTTTACTGAGGATGGATGTGAGGCAGATTGGTCTAAAGTTATCCCAATTTTTCTGAATTTCAGCTTTAGGAACAAGAACATAAGATGACTCCTTGAAGTGATGTGGAAGGTTGTTACCTTGAAAGAAGCTGACCGCAGCAGCAATAACCTTAGCTTTAATAGTATCCCAAGATTTCTTATAAAAGTCAGCAGTGAAGCCATCAGGGCCAGCAACCTTAGAGTTATCAATAGAGCTAATAGCCTCCCAAATTTCTTTTTCAGTGGGGGGATCGGTGAGACTAAGGTTGGAAGTATATCTCAGCTCATTAGAAAAATAATGAGTCTCAATGGCGAGCCTTGTGTTCTAGACAGAGTTCAGTAGCTTCTTAAAGCAGTTAGTTGCATCAGCAGTAATATCTTTATTGTCATGGAGCCAAATTCCTTCAGTACTATGGATGGACACACACACACACACACACACACACACACATATTGGCCTTTAGTAGTTATAATTAACGTGTGTTAGCATAGATGTGCCAATCTTTATAAAAGATGTCAATTTGTCCATCATATTTGATTATATATACACTTTGAAAGGTGCTTCCTCGGTACTCTATTCCTCAAGCCAGAGTGAAATAAGACTGTAAGGAGAAGCTAGTCATTTTACTCAGAGTGCAAGCCTTGATATATTGATTGATATTTTGATAACTTTGAAAAAGAGAAAAAAATATAAAATGCATGAAAGAAGACTATCATAAAAAACGTTTTAATGGTACAGAATATTTCCCTTTTTTCAGTAACAAAAGAAAAAAAAAATGTTATGAGCGCTATGTAAGGACTAAGGACACAGGCAAAATAAGTGCATCAACAAAGAATTTACAACCTTGTTTTTATTCTATAAATAACAAACATAGCTAAGCAACCATTCTATAAGCTTTATTGATAAATATCATAAAATAATTGAGTATTGTTGGTATGTATATATACATATATAACTTGTGTATACCAGCATATATATATTCACCTTACAAGGCATGCAAATAAGGAATGCTAAAACTATCTCCTTGCAAAAGAAAAGATAAGTTTGAGAAAGGAGCCTTGCCAACAGTAATCACTTCAGAATTTCTTCTAGCAGTCGCCAAAAAGTGGGCAGGGCTTTTGCCCTCTCTATGATTATGCTGAAATTTCACCTTTCCAAATCCCAGCTCAGTGTTTAGTTTGTTTATCCACCTTAAAATATACCAAGGGGGGTCTTCTTCTTTCAACAGAACCTTGATGCAGGTTAGTGAGTCAGACTCAACTATTAACTGGTTGATCTGACATTTGTTTGCAAACAATATAGCCCAGTAAATAGCTATCATCTCAGCCTCCAATGCTTCCCAAGCCCAAATTGGAGAGGAAAAGTAAAGTAAGCACAGCCCTTTGGAGTTTCTGAAAATACCATCAGACCCTGCAGATCCCTTTGTAAAACTCCCATCAGTATTCACTTTCACCCAGCCATAGGGAGGAGGGGTCCAAAATATTCGTTTGAAGATTGGTTGAACTCTGGAGTTAGGAGTCCAATTTTTAAACAGATTTGGGAATTTAAGATGCTTAGCAATTTTCTACATGTAAGAAGTGCAATTTAAGATCACAAACTTAGCCAAAGGTTTAATATCCTCATATTTAGCTTGATTTCTACACATCCAAATAAACCAGGCAACCAAACATGGAATGACTTGTAGGTAAGCTACCTGCCAGTCTCTCCAGCAGTTGACAAATTTATCCCAACAGATATTAATAGTTTCAAACTCTAGTTTCATCACTTGCTCAGACAAGATCAATTTAGAAAACTTACAAGTGAAAAAAAGATGCTCTAGAGTCTCCTCCCCCTCATTAAACAGATAACAGCATGAGGGTCCTCTCAATCCTTTCATTTTCAGTTTATCATCTGTTGGGAGTAAAGATAACTAGAGCCTCCAGCAGAAAAAAGACATTGAGGTAGTTAACCACTTACCCCAAATTGCTTTCCCCCACTGGAAGAAATTTTTAAAAACAAAGGCAGAAAGCTTCTGTGAAGAGGAGTTCTTGGTGATAATCCTATCTTTTTTATCAGTGAAGAAGGGAGTATTTTTGACCAATTAAATTTGATTTTTGTTGAGTATGGTGTTTAACATCCTTGAATTTCATTGCTCATTAGACCAGTAATCCTTCACTTGATCCTGAAAGTTAGGATTATTGATATTGCACTGGAGTTTGTCCTCATTCTAAACCCATGTGTCAAGCCAAAAGTTGATTTGCCCCTCTCCCAACTCCCAAATGAAATATTCCTCAGCTTGATTTTGGACTTCTAGCTTCTTTCTCCAAATTCTTGAATCACCCAGCTTTTTGCTAACAAGAATGTGGTGAAGAGTTCTACAATATTTTCCCCTAATAAACTGAGCCCAAAGAATATCCTGAGCTCTGAATTTTATCCACAGTCTCCACAAATTTATAAAACTTAAGTGTTGAAAGTCCTTGAAGCCCAAACCACTAGCAGATAGAGGTTTACAATGCTTCTGCCAAGATAGTCAATGACACTGTTTCTTCTGTCCAGCCCATAAGTACTTGTTGAAGATTCTGCCCAAAAGTATTTGTGTGCCTTTCTACATGGTGAACATTTGTAAAGCATAATAAGGAATAACTGTCAGGATACTTTTAAGGAGTGTAATCCTGCCGCCATTTTAAAGAAAATAATTATTCCAGCAATGTAATTGGGCTTTAATCTTATCAATCACCTCATTGAATTCTATATGCTTAGTTCTTCCCTTCAGTAGCTGCACCCCCAGGTACTTAATTGGCAAGGAGGCCTAGCTGAACCCAGTATATTGCGAAATCCAACTTTTGATCTGTGGAGTAATATTAGTGCTAACCAATATTTGACACTTTTATTTATGTAACTCCATACCGGAGGCATGCTGAAAGTGCTTAAGTCTCTTATCAAGGGCAATGATAGCAGTTTTAGATGCATTGGAGAAGATAATAACATCATCTGCATATGAGAAGTGACTAATGCATAAATTGGATTTATGCATGTAAGCCAAATGAGGAGACTTAGCAAACATCTGATTCAATAATCTTGATAAGTAGTCCATGGCCAATATAAATATTGTAGGGGAAAAGGGGTCTCCTTGCTTGATTCCTCTAGAAGCAAAAAAGAAGCCATGACATTGGCCATTAATAAGTGCTGAATGATTTTTATAATGAAGCCATCTTCTAATTAGGTTAAGAAACTCCACAAAAAAACTCCTGACAGAAAGAGTTTCCAATATAAAAGCCCAATTAATGGTGTCATATGCCCTCTTAATATCCAATTTAAAGATAGCATTGCCTCCTCTACACTTCCTGTCCAAATCTAACAAAAGTTCCTGGGCCAACAAAATGCTTTCAGAAATGGTTCTGCCCTTAAGAAATGCCACCTGGTTTAAGATGATGAGGTTCTAGGGATGTGGTTGAAGCTTGAAGATAATGATTTTACTAGTCACTTTTGAGATTACATTGGTTAAAATGATGGGCCTGAAATCCCACCAATCTTTCCTGATTTGATTCTTGGGAATCATTGTAATGGTGGAAGCAGTAAAATATCTTGGAGGGTCAGCCCCCTTAAAAAAATTTTGAACATCAGCAATGAACTCTCCATCAAAAGCTAGGGTCTCCTGACTTTGCTTTTGATCCATCTTCCCCTTTTTCTTTTTGTTACTTTTCTGCACTTGCCATTCCTCAGAGGATATCAACTTTATGAGGGTTGATATCTAGTTTTCTTTCTTAACTACCATCAGCCCCCCTTTGTTTCTCCCCCAACATGGAACTGTCAATGAAAGCAAGATTGGACCCCTGATCAGTCTCATCACCCAAGTGTTTGGGAGAAACTTCCCTTCCTCTAATGGCATTTGTTGCATCAGCATTACCCCTTAACTCTCCCCCTGAGTATCAGCCCTTGCAAGTGGGCCAACAACCTTCTTGAAATGTGGGTGAAGCCTATAGCACTTCTCCACAGTGTGCCCAAACATTCTACAGTGTGGACAATAATGTGGTCTTTGTTCCACCACAATACTTTGCCAAAAACCTTCATCTCGAGTGCCAATCCAGATTCTTTTCACATTAAGTAGAGTTATGCCTCTTTCAACTAATACTCTTGCCCAACTGGTGTAGCTAAGTTGTAAGTTGGTGCATCCACTTTGAAAGGACAACCCAAAGTGCGGCCTATATTAAATAACACATTTTGATGGTAATACTAAATAGGAAGATTTGGCAATTTGAACCATATCAGAAAAATTGGGGGCTCCTTGCTTGGGTCAAATCCAGGGGTCCACTTCATCAGCTTCATATGAGTTCCAGCTATCAATAGTGACTGCTTTGCAAAAAAACTCTTGCCTAATCTTCTTCATTGGATAGTGTAATCAGAAGATGCCTCCCATCCATAAGTCCAAGCTTCCAAGCACCAGTGAGCTTTAGATCTTCAAAGAATTTTTTTTACAAAATCCATTTTAGGGTGTCCATATTGAAATTTACCTATTAGAGTAAGTTTGATGGAGTCATTTAGAGTTTGAATTTCCCCTGGAGTAATGAGGACAGCAGGGTCCCCTTCCTTTATCCCAAGAGGATTCCCAAAGGGACAAGACCCTTTGCTAACAACAGCATCATGAAGAGCTTGAGGGAAAATTAAATGCTCAAATTTTTTTGGAATCTCCTGTCGAGACCCTAGCACCCCTACATAAGTGGCTTGGGTTTACTGGGCATTAACTTTCACATTAATAGGGCACCCCTCCATAATGACAACCAAAACAAAGTGCCAAAACCAAGTCACAAAACTCGAGAAGAAGACAAGAAGTGAAAATAGCACCTCAGATAGAAAGAAGATTAGAGAAGACAAAGACCAGCTCCCAAACCAATGAAATAGTAACCCACAAGCTAGAAGAAGCCAACTTCAAAACCACCAACAACAAGGGACCACCAACTTTCCTTCCCCTTCAATCAGCAAAGAGAAACACCTTCAGATAGCAGCTTCCAAATCCACCTCCAAGCAATGTTGCACCACCATGTACCAGCCATCAGATCGCAAACCCTAGCAGAGCCTCAGCCACCACCTTTATCTTTTCTACACACACACGCACGCACACACGCACGCACACACACAGATATATATATATATATATATATATATATAACAATTCAAATCCTTTATAAGAATAATTTTACATGAATAATTTAATATAAATTATGCAAACCACTTACAAGTTATTATTAAATGCAATTTTACATCTTTCTTTTTTTAAACCTGCTATATAAAGTTTGTTTTGAGTGCCATAAAGTTGATATATTCCATTGGGTCAATTAAAGAAATTATATGGATTTAAGTTGACTACTGTTAACCTACTTTAGATTTAAATTTTACTTTTTTCTATATATTTTATTTGCAAAAATATTATACAAAATCTGATCCACGAAGATTTACAAATTTTTCATCATATGACTTTAAATATATAATAGATTAGACTGAACATATTGACATAAAGATATTTAATTTTTTAAGAGTATTTTGTGTTGTATAATATCTTGCATATTTTGACATGTTTGTTAAACCTGATAAATTTGTTATAGAATAAGAAGTACTTAAAATATAATTCTTGATATTTCATTTAAGTGGTTTGGTAGATTTTATTTTTTTTATATGTGTGGATTTATATTTTCTACAAATTACATTATTACTTGTGTCTGCTGGTGTGCACCACTTTCTAGAGCATGCTGTAAAATTAAATATTCAAAATTGTTGATAATTATATGGTTTTTTTATCATAAATTAGTGCCAAAAATGATGGGAAAGTTAAGGGTGGTATTGGTAGGGCGGTTGTATGTTTTATGCAATCAAGTAGAGTTATATAGAGTTTGGCACTTATATAATTAGCCATTTATGCATTTGATAAGTCTGAGCAGATATGAACAAGTAGAGATATAAGTGGAAGTGGAGTTATAGAAGATGAAAGAGAAAATTGAATAAGTGGTGGTATAAGTGAAAGTGAACGTGTAAAGGGAAAAAAAATATTATATTAATTTAAATAAAAAAATTTTATTCATATAATTTTCATACATTTGTGATATTATGTTGCTTATACTTTTACTCAGCACATGCCAACTACAGTTACAATATCTTGTTCTAGCACTGTGATAGATACCATACATGATGTTCCACCATGTTCAATTTATTTTTTATGAATACATGTCTATTGCTATTTTCCTTAACAATAAAAATTGAACTAATATTTGAGTAGGCTACTGAATTGTGGTTGCACGCTCCTGCTTTACTCGTATGTATTATTTAAGAGAAGGATAAGTCTCAGGTTGAGTAGAGAGTTTTGTCTTTCCAGTGATAGTTTGATATTAGGCTTTTAGTATCTTAGATCTATATTTTTGATAGTCATGAATATGTTTATTTTTTTGATAATAGAGAGATTAAATAATGGTTGTTGTATATAGTTATGATCTATATAAATTTTGAGTATTTTTTAATGATATTAGTGACTCTGTATTTATAAAAATTGAAGAAAAATGAGTAAAAAATGTAATAAATAGATCTTTGCAAATAATTTATCTGTTATCATCTTGTCATGAGGTGGCCTGCCTTAATAATATGATATACATCGAGTTGGGTTGTGACACTCACACTTTCAAAATAAAAAAGAGTGCAAAAAACAAATTTCTACATCATACAACCTTATAGGTACATGATTAATTTGAATTTAAACAAAGAAAAAAGTTTTGAGATGGCCTTAAATAACTAAATCTATAGTAAATAAAATCCAATAGTTGTAAAAGTTTCTTATGCTTGTAGTATGATACAAATTATTAAACTTAAATAAATTCTATCCAAATATTAATATTCAATGAAAGTGATCTTAGTCTGCTAATCAATAAGTGATATTAAATATTGATTGACATTACCACAAACACTAATATTGGCCAATGATAAGAATGAATCACAAGTGATTTGTTCAAAACGAAAAATTATAATATTTTTCATGGCATTTGTATTACAATGCAATGTTTTATGTCACAAGTTAAAAATTTATTATACTTATTTAGATCGTAAATCGAATTGATATTTTTTTATTTTAATAAATCCAAAACTAACACCAAATTCATGAAACTTTAGAGACTTGTTCACGAGGTTAGTGATTTCCACTTTTGAAATCAAAAGATTCAATTCTCTGCTGCCTATTTCTCTAAGAGAATAATAAATTGCATATCAAAGGATCAACTTAATGTCCTCACATGCGGCTTTCCTTGACATTTATTAATATGGAAGAGCAAAAGAATTGGTTATTATATGTGCCTTTTTAAGTAATAATTTACTTATTTTTATATATTAGTTAATTAACATGCATGCACTTCTTTAAATTATAGGAGGGCCCTATCTACATGGATTTTCGTACTATTTTATTACGGTTCTCTTTTTCATGCTAAAATTATAATATGGATATATGCATTGTTTTGTACATTTGGCCCCCTTTTTGTGTAAGACTTTAGTTCTAAAAACTCTCACTTAACTATTTTTATAATCTATGAGCTCTTAAGGATGCGTTTTTAGAAGCAGATTAGCTATCAATTTTTTTAAAAAAAAAATTGCTTTCATTTTACCAGGATTTTATAATTTGATTTATGATTTTTGATAAGTACAAACCCTAGTGATTAATTATTTTATTTAATTTAGAATTGAGTAAGATCTAGTATTCCTTCATCAGTAATTATATATGATGAATGATGACTAACAAATGAACTATCATAATAATACTCTACTATGGCATTGGAGAAAGTGGACTTAAGAAATCCAAAAGATCTAAATTGTAATCATGTTTGAGGATTATATAAACATAAGGATAATATTTGGGTATGAAACCAACTTTAAATTTCTCATCTATAATAAAAAAAAATTGAGAATTATCTTATATATTTTATAACTTATAACAAATAGAGTTGACTAATGAAAAAAAATTAAGTTTTTGTTGTAAATATAGAATTGTCATGTCATTTTGCAACAAAATAGTTAATTATAGAACATCTATTATGTCTTTACTATAATTATTATTTTTTCGGTTGGACATATGATATACTTGAATATAATATTCACTGTTAATGTTTATAATTACACAAATCTTTTTAACTTGAATAATCAGTTGTGAATGGTGAGTATTGGCTATTATAAGGTTGAAGAGGCTAATTATAACTTGTTCCATTTTATGTTTTGTATACTAACCATTTATATTCTCTAAATCATGCTTAGGTTTCTATGAATTTTATTTTCTTATTTTTTTAAAATTATCATAAGTGGTTCAATATGGTTATTTTGGTCTGATGATTCAATTTAGAATTTGAGAAAATAATTGATAACATGATCACCATTTAGTTAATAAATAGATTCAATAAATGGTTTCTACAATTTGATAGACATTGAAGTAGCCCACAACAAAATTAATTGAATAACTATATTATATTACATCATGCGAACTCTCCAATCTTTCTAAAAAAAGACTGGATTCATGTAACTCTAATCTTGTAGGTAAAGAAGTGGGTTTTAAGGGTATGCTTTCTTAACTGAGATGGCCTGAAACATTTAAATTATTTATTGTGTACATTTGTGAGGTATTTATGCATATAAACTTAAATTCTTTTGTAAGGCTCAGAAATAAAAAATTTAATTCATATTTTGTGATGAGGTAAGTTAGCTTTGTTAATATAGAAGCATAAAATTTAATTTAATGCTTTTATTAGCATATATAATCTTTAAAACTTGGGTTTTATCAATTTTACTCTTCGATAGATTAAGGACATACTAGAATATTTAAAATGTAAGCCTTATCAACTCCACTCTTATCATAAGTAGGATGGATCAAAAGAATTGACGACAATGGACCTTCCTTTTAGGAAAGATAGCCAAATAATAATTGATTTATTTATTTATTTTTAATTTTTAGAATTTGTTATTTTATTATCACGCTCGACTCTATCTCTTCTGGGTGGAAGAGTGTATGCAACACTTTCAAGCCATCTTAATTCCAAGTTTAATGTTGATGTACAAGTGTTAGAAAATGATGGATTTATTCTTAATAGGCTAGCATGTGTTGGAAAATGCTTAATTTTTTTGTTCAAGTCACTATAATTTGAGCCAACTTTTGACTTTTGATGTATGTGGTTGACTTTAAAGTCATTCAAATATAACTAGTTGTGCTCTTTATAGATGAATGAATTGTTGTTATATGGCTTTTTTAGATTTTAATTTCATCTATTTTGTTGTATTTACCTAATGGCATGTTTTTTAGACCATGATGATGAGGTTTACATTTACCAGTGATCAACTTATAGGGAACGCCACTTTGTATATTTCTATATTAAAAAAAAAATATTTTGCTGCTTTCAATCCACATTATCCACATAGAACTCATATAAAGTCGTATTTGACTATAAATAAACGCCTTAATATTTCAACTTATATTCAAGATGAAATACATGATTTGAGGATTGAAAACTTTAGTGGCTACTAGTGCTCATTCGCAAGCTTCTAGGTTCATTGAAAATCAAGTTTTAGTTCACTTTAAATCATTTTAAGCAAATTGTAGCATACATTTGTGTTTTAATTTCCATTTTATTTATTTCACAAGTCCATAAAATTTTATTTTTAAAATTTTTCCTGACTAGTCCCTGGCAATGTTAGTTGGAGGGCAAAACCTATCCTGCTCAAATGGGCGTTTTCGAGTTATGTATATATGCACTGCATTCAGCAATAAATCTACGATCATAAAAAAAGGCAGACTGGTTGTACTTGCACTAAAAAATATATAACACAGACTAATTTTTTCTACGATACAAATAAAGGAATACAGATGGTTAACTGTCTTGCCATGGACTTCAACTTGTGCTAAGAATGGCTAGGGTAATGAGATAGTAAGATAACATTTCATATTTAAATGAACTATCGTTTGATGTGATTTGTGATGAGGCAGTATTTGTACTGGGAAGAAAGAAAATTATGCACATATTTTGTACACCTAGGCGCTTGATATTTGATTAGATTATGCACATATCATCTCTGTAAAATTATTTCTGTTAAATAGAATCCACATGAGATAGGAATATTTATCTGCCCTGATCTTTTAGATTGCTTTAAAACATGAGTGGAATCCTGCTTTTGTTTATCGAGGAGAGGCATTTTATATTACTGTTTTGATTATCATAAATAGAACTGAAGTAAAAAAATTGCGTTCGTGTGGCTTTTATCCGTTCGCAAATTTCTCGTTTGATATATGAACTTAACACAGTTCAGTCGAGGACGTTTCTTTCATGGTTTTAACTTGATTTAATTTTTATGAGTTCGATTGATTCGTATTAAAACCATTTGTAAATTTTTATGATAAATGAAAATTTTTTCACAATAAAGTTTGATAAATAAATTTTTTATGTGAAAGTTATCTTCACCATAAATTTTTATTGACATCGTATCATTTGTTTCTTCATATTTAAAAAATAAAATATTAAATTAACTTTTCTTTATTTTGGGCAGGATGAGCACTCAAACTCAGCCACATGGGATTTTTCAATTTATCTTTAACCAACGTGGTACAGATTCAAGTACCCATTAAACTAACTATATGTTACTGTATTCAAGGCCAATCACAATAATCATTAGTTTTTCGTAAAATAGATCAACATAACCAAATTATTTTTATTAAAATCATAATAGTTGTACATCAGATAAGTATCTACATGAATCTCAAGAAAATCCAATTGAGAAAATGTACAAATGAGCATGGTTCGAAGGGACTCAAAAGTGGAAGACCAAGGACCCACAAACGGAAAGCCAAGGGCCCTTGGGAGAAAAACTAATGGTCCATCAGCAAAAGACTAACCATGGGTTCACGGAATACCACAATACTTGTCTAAATAGGTGCAACCCACTTTAGCTTAAGTTGAAGCCCAACAGAGTGAAAGTCATTCGAGCCAAAGACTGAACCCTATCAGACCGAGGTGAACCATCGACCTATCTTTTCACACAAAGTGAGAATTCAACATCGCTAACCATCTCATAGGCACCATGAGATTCCTCACTGAGGGCTAAGAACTATTCCTAATGCACTCAATAGATTTTCTCGAAGGGTTGCTCTTGTCAGAGAGTGAGCTATTTATGTAAGATTATGGTGATTTACCCTATGCTCGATATTGTATTCTTACTCTACTGGAAAGAGTTTCATTTCTTGGGATAAAGGGTCGACAAACAAATTAGTATAGTCAACCGAGTCAAGGTAGGTCAACTTGAAGGCCATCAAAGGCCGACATGCAATTCTGATTCAACATAAGTCTCGGCAAGCCTAAACTGACTAAATTTGGCCAACTAAGTAAGACGGTTGTCAAACCAAAGGCTCATATTTGTAAAATGCATATGATACTCAGTACATCCCCTACTAAAGCAAGGTTTTAAATGTATCTTCACATAATAAACCCTCTTGCTTTGTAAATAGGGGATCACTCTATTTACAAAAAGTTACAGATCTTTAGCTATAATGTTTGGAAAATGCCAACACACTTCACTTAAATTAATGTTTATTATTGTATACTTCTTTTTCTCTCTATATCCCATCTTACACGTTATTCCTTGAAAATGATTTAAGAACAAATCTTGATCTAATATCCTAAAAGTTAAGATGAGCATGGATTATAAAAAAAAGAATGATAACATAAGAAGAGGCAAATCACAACAAAGACACAATTAAAATGGAATGCACTAGAGTTTGTGCAACATCAGATCCATGAGATAATATACTAGATGATGGAAACTCTCAAAGAAGTAGGGCCTCAAAGAAGGGAGCAGAACCCTCAAGCACAAAATTCATAAGAGCAGAATCCTCGAGAAGAAGAGAAGGCGCCCAACTGTTGAAGGGTGATCCTGGGCTCTTAAAGAATTAGAGATTCCTAATACCAGGATAGTGTTGGGTAGACATTTATAGACAAACAATGTTTCAGGCAAATCAAAGCACCTCACTAGCTAGTGAATGCATTATTTCAAGAAATTTTGAAGTTGTGCCCCTAGAGAGATTCAAAATTCCCTCACTAGAATCCTGCAAGGGTCTGACTGATCGAGTCATCCACATAAACACCTTCATGTCAACCGTTAGCCTACTAAAGATCATAAATGCTTTGAAGTATCGACTGCTCTTCACCATGTAGAGAGAATTGCCCCTCAGTTGGTTCAACAGAGTACCAACTAGAGTAATCACATCCTTTACAGATTTTAAAAGAATGTATGTGACACAGTTTTCTAACACTTAAAAGACAAGTTAAAATTCCATGCTGCAAAGTTGGTCGGGGCAAAGTGAGAGCCTTAGCTTGGTTGTCACTCAATTCCAGAAGGAGACTGGAGGTGTGAGACATAATACTCATAGTAGCACATGTTGTCCTAGCTCAAGAATTGAAGGAGAGATCTTTTGAAACTCACTAGGTCTTTGGTAACTTAATGCCTTAGTCAAAATATTGGTGTTGAGCAAAAATCACATATTGACTGAGAGATATAATTCAACCCTTGCTTCCACTGGAGAAGAATCAGCCACTTGTTATCTCTAGAAGACGACCTCAGAGATGAAATATATAGAACAAGGGAAAGCTCACATCCTTCCATTTCATTGTGATACGAAGAATGCTAGTCACTCTAAGAAAATAGGGGGCCGAAAGGAGTTACAATCAAGGGGTTCCGGCTTGGTACCCTATTCGCGTTCACCTAGTTATAATGGTTGGCCACTAAACAATCGTGATATTTTGAAGGCGACACCACTGAGAGTATTGATGGTCGAGCTAGTGGTGGTCATAAAAAAACAAGTAAAATTTTAAAAAGGCACTGTCAATGGGAGTCGTAGCTTTTCTATGGGAAACCAAGAAGTATCGTGCCTATCAAAAAGACCATGGCCATGAAAGGAATGAATGCCAATACCTTTAAAGCCTGGTTGAGGAGTTGATCAGACCTAGGAAACTCAAGGAGTTTGTGGTACTAGAAGTAGCGTCTTAAAGGAAGAGAAGGCTCCATTTAAGGAAATTTCGGATGAACTGTTCCGAACAAATGTCGTTCATATTGTTGGGATAATACTAAGAATTTTTGGAGGAGCTGAACTTTCATCCCAACCAACATAGCATAAGAGGCTTCAGTGGGGAGAATTGTGCATAGCTACTTTCTCTCTAAAGCACAACACTCACTTATCGATCACATTCAATAAAGTAAATCCACTCCCAAAATGGAACCCCTACAGCGACGCTATTGATAGCGACTTTATATAAGCTTAAAAATACAAGAATTTGATACTGCTGCTAGAAGATTTAATTCCCCGGCAACGGCACCAAAAACTTGACAACAGTTATAGATTTGATAAAGATGTGTATAAAATATTCAATAATTACAAAGTCACACTTATCAACGCAAGTATACATATCGCTCAAGTAATACAGGGCTCTAATGAAGTCCTGGATATCGATCCCACAGGGAGTAATATTCGAGGCTACGAACTAAGATCTAGAAAAATAATAAAATCCACAAGAAAGATAAATTTACCAACTTTTACTACCACATCTTCTATAACTCCCTTAGGATAAGTAACTGAACGATCTGCTAACCGAAGATTGAAGAGTCACAAAAGTAGGTGAGACTTCTCTTAATCCTAATATTTTAAAAATTGATAGAGGCATAAGATTAATGCTGACTCCCAAATCAAATAAAGCTCTTCCATAAATCTTTCATCGATAGCACAAGGTATAGTGAAACTACCTGGATCTTTTAATTTTTCAAGAAGCATTTTCTGAATAATTGCACTACACTCTTCGCTAAGTGCAGCAGTCTCATTATCAATGAACTTCCTTTTCTTGTTCAAAATATCTTTCATGAACTTCACATAATTGGGCATTTGCTCTAAAGCTTCTACAAAGGGAAGATTTACTATTAATTTCTTAAGAATTTTTATAAACTTAAAAAATTTTTTATCCTTTTTGTGTTGCTTCAATTTTTTAGGAAACGGTGGTGGAGGTTTCTCCACAGTAAGTTTCATTGATGTAAGTGGATATTTTAAATCGGGATATTTATGATCCTTCTCTTTTTCTGTATCCACTTTCTCTTTTTCAATTTCTGTTTCTTTCTGCACTCTTGTTTCTAATTCTTTTCTACTTCGTAATTGTATTGCTTTTATCTGTTCTTTTCCTTGATCTTTAGGATTTGGTTCCACAGTACTAGGAAAAGTTCTTAATGTTCGGTTACTAAGCACAGTAGCGATATGCCCCAATTGGTTTTCAATATTCTTGATAACAGTTCCTTGATTTAGTATATGATTTTCTTAATTTTGTAGCTGGTTTCCTTGAATTTGTAATTGATTTCCTTGATTCTGTAATTGTTGACACATGTTCAGTATCAACTCTTCCACAGACAACTTCTTTTCCTTAAATTGAGTGTTACTATTAAATCTTGGAAGATAATAAGGTCTATAATTAACATTTTCTTGGTTGGATGAATTTCCCATTGGGTTCACTGGGTTGTTTGCCCATTGTTGATTGGTAGAAGAATTGTTATTCCAATTAAAGTTAGGATGACTCTTCCAACCTGGGTTATAATAGTTCGAATAAGGGTTGTTGGGTCTATTGTTAATATCATTTAAAGTCTCATAAGAAGGTTGAACAACCACAAATTGCCCAGATGAATTCTCTTCCATCATAATAGAGAATAATTCATTCCTCATTCCAGAATGATCTAATTTCTTTGATATTGCAGCAATCTGCGAAGCTAACATAGATATTGCATCAGAATCGTG
>NW_018230385.1:323897-324990 GCF_001263595.1 Phalaenopsis equestris | reverse complement strand
AAAGAAAAAAGTCTAAGTCTAACAGCATCGTTCGAAACTTTGTCATATTTAAAGGTAGCACAAAGTTCTAAAAAACTAGCGAGGTGTAAATTAGGATATTCATTTGGTGTACCTCTGAATTGATTATTTTGTACTATTTCGATAATAGCAGGTTTAAGCTCAAATGAATTAGTAGCTACATCGTGATTTTGGATAGATAAGTGAATTTCATCTACTGTAGGATTTGCATAGTCTCGTAGAGGTATAGGTTGATGTTCATTCTCTATTCCTTGATTGTTCAGGTTGTTTTCCATTGTATCAGAATTTCTAGGTTCTCTTCTTAATCTTATAATCCTTCTAATAATGTCTAATTCTGAATCATAGGGTATAAGATTTTCAGGTCCAAATTTACGCATACAATTGAAATCAGTACACAAAAAATAGTTAACTAAATATGAAAATAAGTTGCAATTCAAGTAAAAGTTTTCTAATAGTCCTAATTTGTCTGTTACTCTAATTATGATTTTTTTTAAAAAAAATATATAATTTTACTCCTCGGCCAACGATGCCAAAAACTTGACAGCGACTTTATATATGCTTAAAAATATAAGAATTTGATACTGCTGCTAGAAGATTTAATTCCCCGGTAACGGCATAAACTTGACAATGATTATAGATTTGATAATGATGTGTATAAAATATTCAATAATTGCAAAGTCACACTTATTAATGCAAGTATACCTATCGCTCAAGTAATACAGGGCTCTAATGAAGTCCTGGATATCGATCCCACAGATAGTAATATTAGAGGCTACGAACTAAGATTTAGAAAATCAATACTTAATCAAAACAATATAGTTCAAATTGCACAAATTGCACATTTGTCACTAATAGGAAATTGAAATAAATATGTAATTTTAATAAACTCTTAATTAACTAATTCTACTAATAAATTTTCTAATGTGAAGTTCAATGTATAAGAAAACATTCTTCTCCTTGTCAAAAAATTAAAGTGAATGGATAAAGTGAATCAATTCAAATTGTATTGTGCCAAATAGGAGCGTACCTATTCTTTACCCTTTGGTCCAGACATAAAGAACATTGACTAATCCTA
>NW_018230385.1:314727-323552 GCF_001263595.1 Phalaenopsis equestris | reverse complement strand
GACAGAGAAAACTACTCAGAACTCATGGAGAATATACGACAAAACATGGAATTTATATATAAAAGCAAAGTCATACAAACTTCAATAAGTAAATACCACTTATCTCTAATTCCTCCCCAAGCAAACTCTTTGAAGTTCCTCTGAATCTCTTCCTTTCTTTACAGCACACAGAATTCTCCTTCGAAGCGGCAAGGAGGAAGAAATCTCTCACTTTCCTTCCACTTTTACAATCTCTCGAAGAATTCCTCACAATACTAACCCTAATTTAAACTCTCTACGCTCTAATGGACTTCACAAACAACAAACTCAGCGGACACCCCCCACGGGGCACCTAAAATGTTTCTCTTAAAGTTGTAGAAGAGTTTTCCAAGAGTCGCCCAAGCGTCCCTTCAAAAATCGTCCACATTCAATGCATCTGTTAAGAGAACTGTCGTGCTCTCCTTCGGCGGCCTCGTTGGTGCCATCGGCGGCCTTCTAGAACATTTGATTCTGGACTCTCGGGAAAAATCCGCCGTCAGCGCCGTTGGGCTCGCTGTCGGCGCACTAGTTCAAATCTTCATATTTTTGTCCTTTTTGCTTGAAATGCGATCCTTTTTGCATCTTTTTGCTCCAATGACCATAATTCAACATACCTGCAACAAAACATTAAAAATACCTTTCTTTAAAGTGCAATATCATCAAAATTAGTATAAAATAGGTATGATAATCTCAACATATTTTCCTTTGGTTAGCTATCATTATCTATACTATGATAAGTAACTATCAAATTGGTAGTATCTTGGTTGATAATGACCACTTTTTGAACATCCATCTCATGTGAGTGTTTGATAAGATGAAAGTTAAGGATGACCAACTTATTGCACAACCTATATCACTTTGTAATTTCTTCAATGAGAGGAACAAAGCCTTGGGAATAATGACACTGGTATTCATCTGAGGAGAAGGTGAGAAACAATTACCTGGATTGACCACCAACTTGCAACATCATTCTTTGTTGGCCTATACTCAATGACTTCAAGAACATGATCTCTACATACCATAAAGTAGTAGAGTTTTTTGGATTTGGGGAGATCATCACCGTACGAGACAAACTAGATTAGTCTCAGATCAGTTACTACTAATAGGATCAAGAGTCGTTTTTTTTCCAGAAACAAGGTCTCGGGAACATCAAGAGTGCTCTGGAAATTCCTACAGCTGATAAAGAGCTTGATAATTTTTTTTAAATAAGTAGAAATTTTGATGCAAAGTCAAAGGACTCATTGATCCATATACTCTTGGAGCATCGAAGTTTCTTTTCCTGGTCATCTTGTGAAATGCCATGGAAACTAATAAATTTCGTCTGACATTGAGTGAATGTCAATCCTGCTATGTCCTTGGTTGAAATAATTCAGTAGGAGGTGAAAAAACTCTAAGAAGTTGAATACATCCACGATATGTAGTACCCGACATGGATTTTGAATTTTGTGATGGTTCAGAAGGCGACTAATAAGTGGAAAATATATATGATCTTCACAATTCTTAAAACTACCCACCCTAAGGAAAGCTTCTCATTTCCAAGGGTCAGCAAATTTGTGATTTAGAGATCAACCACTTTGTGTAGAGCTTCTTGGATGTTTTTTTTGGGCTTCCACGAAATAAAGATGCATCCAACCGATGAAGAGAGATGACCTTTATAAAAAGTGAGAAAGTCGTTGACCACATTTTCACATGAGATCTATCTTGATCTTTCTCCGTGGAACTTAGGATCTACCCTTAGGTTTTTCTTAGTGGCTTTCCTGAAAAACTAGTGAAGGAACAAATGCCAAACTAAGGACTTCAAAACATATCTTCACTCCTTATAGTTTCATTCACTTTAATTTAATTTTTTAACCCTTGGTTAAGCTGGTAAGTGAAGCTTATTTTGAGTTCCTATAGTCCTGAAAATACTTTATGTAACCCTATGCCCTAAAGGCTTGGCTTTCTCTACTTGGTCTCTTCTTAGAGCCATGACAGTCCTCCTGCACAATTTCTTTGATAACTCATTCTTTAGTTCAGAAAGAGCACATTGGATATAAGACTCATATTGTGTCAAAATAGAGTATCTTTTAATAGATAGAAAATAAAATGAAAATCACAATTTACAAATTAAATCAAAAAAATGAATTTGAAATTAAAAATAAAATAAACAACAAATTAGGATTAAATTTAATAGAATCGAAACCAAAACAAAAATCCCAATTTACTAAAAGCCAAATTAATTAAAATGAAAATTAAAAATAAGACAAAATCATTAAAAAATTTTAAATAAAACCGAAGTAAAGTTACAAAATTAAAATGAAGTTCAAAATAAATTTAAATTTTAGTAAAATAAAATCAAAACCATAGAAAATTAAACTTAAACAAAACCATCAAGCTACCCTAAATTAAATTCAAAATTAAATTTAAATATAATTAAATTCACTAAAGTTATAAAACACAAATATCTGTCAAAAAAAAAAAAATTTAATCAATTGTCAGTAAGAGCAAAATAAATCAAAAATATTAAAATTAAACATAAATAAATTTACTAAAGTTAAAAAAATTAACTATACTTATGAAACATAAGAAAACCAAAGATAAACTTACACCAATAAAATTTTCTCTAAAATGAAATCTAAAATTATTGAAAATATTATAATTATAGAAAAAGAAGTTTCAAATTCAATAAGGCCCAAGCCCACCTCATCCTACCAATCATGTCATGTCAAAATAAATCCTAAGCCCACCAAAACTTATAGCCACCAAAACATAAATAAAAAATAAAGTCCAAGTTCAAAGTCCAAGCAAATCCATAAAGCCAAAATCTCATGACAAACATCATGCAAGCAAAAATCTCATGGCAGCCCTCATGCAAGCTATATTCTCAGGCATGCCAAGTTTCATGCTAAGCCACTCTAATGCCAAAGATTAGGGAAAGCCAAAACTAAGTCCCAATAAAACCCTCTTGTCCAAAGTTGCGTCAAATCCAAACTTATTCGCCCATATTAACCAAAACATAAACCGTGAAAACCAACACATGCCTACCCCCTAGCTCTGGAAAAATTATTCCATACGAGTAACGTATACAAGCTTGCGGCGGAATCCAATCACGTAATGTCATATGGAATCTAGCCCCACTCTCGCAAAACTCTATTAGTTTACGTTCGACCAGGCCTGAGTCCTGATCAAGCACCAAAAAATCTTATTTTTGTCATTTTTGCTTCCTGCCAATTGGGAAAAGACATATTTTGTCTTCTTTAACTTTAGGAATTGAGGATATTCTCATTTCATTGCCTTTCTAGGGATCCACTCGTATTCGGTGGATATGGTTTGATGGAAGTATTTCTTGACGAGGAAATGTTGCTAGAATCTCAAGATACTTGCGAGAAACATGACAATGAGGTGGACTCTCAAAATATTTTCGAAAATCAAGAGAATAAACTGAGTTTAGTTGCGACAGAAGGCATTTGACAGGCAGGTTATATTTGTTTTACTGCGAATTTGGTTTTTAAGGAATGTTAGTTTTGCTAATAAAGTTTTTTTTTGTTTTTATCTGATGTATAACGCTAAGTTTCGGTTAATGTGGGACGTGGTGTTATTTAGGTAATATCACGGTGCTAAACTGATTGCTTTCGAAGTTGTTTTGATTTTCTGATTGTTCTTTATAATGTTAGTGGGTCAAAAAACTTTCTTAATGAAGTGTTATTCTCGTCACCGTAATGGTGTTAATTGGTAACTATTTGGTGTTATTACAATATTCTTTGCTTGTAACAGTATTGTCATGGAGATTTGGTATTATTTTGGTAATATCATGGTATTATTAAGATAATATTGGATCTGATGATTTGGTTTTGTGTTGGAGTATTATTTTGAGGTTTTATGGTGTTATGTTTGTGTTATTGTGTTATTATGCGGGTGATGGTGTGGTGTTCTTTAGGTATTATCATGGTGTTATACTAGTGTTATTTGATCTAATGAGATGTTTTATCGGAGTGTTATATTGACGTTCTAATTGTGTTATCCAAGCGTTACTGTGGTGTTATTACGGTGTTATTTGTGTATTATGAGCTTTTAACAATATTGTTGATCACATATCCCGATCTAATAACGCGGTTTGATTGGTCTGTTATATTTACAAGCTTACGTGCGGAATCCAATCATCCCACCCCCATATTTCCTCCCTGGTGCAACCCTGCAGCCTATTTCTCCAACTCATCTACCTTAGGCCAGCACTACCCTCAGATTACGCCGGATGCTCATCCCACCAACTCCTCCTACGGGAGACTGAAAACCCACCTGAGAGCTTCCCCTCCGTCCACGTAAACCACGCAACCACCTCTACCTCAGTTTTTTTCAAAGCCCCCCCAAAAAAAAAAAAAAAAAAAAAAAAAAAAAAACAAAGAAAGAAAAAAAATAAAAAAGGAAAACTTCCAACTCTCTGTCACCGAAACTCCAATTTCTTCTCTCTCTCTCTCTCCCTCCCTCTCTCCTCGGATTTTCCAGCGAACCGGCGATCACCCGACCAACCTTCCCACTACCAGATAGGCAATGGTCGCTTTGCGATGTACGAAGACCCCCGAAAATCCCTCCTGCTGCTCTCACCGTAAGCCAACTAGGTATAATTCCTATTTTCTACAACATGTTTAATACCTAAAATTCTTTCTGTTACGCTTACACGCATGCCACTCAATTATTAATTCTTATGTATTTCCATCCCTAAACAATTCGTTAGACACACGCCACGTAATTCTTATGTATTTCCATGTAGAATCCCTAAACTTTGGTGTTTACATGCATGACACCTAATCCTTTTATATTTACATATTTTATAAACTAAGCTTTAATATTTACATGAATGCCACCTAATCTTTACATATTTCTATATTTAAAAAAGTATATTAAAACTTAAATGTTAATTTGCATGAAACGTAATTCCTATATATCTTCATATTAGAAACTAAAACTTAAATATTTACATGAAAGCCAAAAATTCTTGTATATTTACATATCTAATTAACACTCGAAGCACGATACCTACACCTATTACGTCTTGGGGTTTGGGGGTAGTTTACTAAATATATAAGGATGGTGGTAACTTTGAACATATGAGTGATATATATGTAAACATAAGTGTTAGGGTATTAGATTTGTAACTACTTATAGTATTATGTGGTGTGTATGTCAATGCACAATCATTGAATGAAATATGTCTTTCAAAACCTTCCAAATCAACTCCAAAACAGCCCCCAAACTCCACCTAAACCCAGAAAATCTCATCCAAAACTAACTGAAAAATGACACCAAAATTCCTTTCAAAAATTCATTAAAACTATAACCAGTCCCAAGATTGTGAACCCTAGGTCTTGATGAACTTTTCATACCAAAAGAGTCATAGAAATGTATGGAGGATCGCACATATTGTGGAAAAATTATTCTGTCCGACCACCGCATGTGCTCTACATGCGGTAGCGAATGAAAAATTAACACGTGTAATGGTGGACCCTCAGTGAAGAGAAATAAGCAGAATGCGTGACCCGGCTCGAACTCCGCCCAATAACCGGAAAAAGCGTATATTTGGATTTATGGAATCACGCCAAATCTAGCATTTCAACATTTTCGATCCCGCCAAAGATTATTGGTGTCTTATGGATGTAGATTTTTTTTATTTTCTCGTCTGTTGTTAGTATGGGTAGGGCAGAGTTCTTATTCTGTGCCGACACCACATTAAATGGATTTCTCATTCGACCAAGAAATGTTGATGGAATCTCAGAATGATGGCGATCAGCTTGTATCATTAGCTGCGTCCGGAAGTATTCCTCAGGTAGAGTTCTTTTTTTGTTCTGTGTGCTGCTATTAATGACTTTCGAATGATAGTATTGTTGGGCTCGGATGGTGTGATTACTATATTATTTGATTGCTAAGTTAATTTGTAAGTGTTATCATTGTGTTTAAGTTGTCATAATGGTATTATCTTTCTTGTATAATTGTGGTTGATATTATTTTTTCTGCTATCATTTGGGTCTTATTTAGGTTTTATCATGGGTTTATTATGGTGTTATTATGATTGTAATATGGTAGTATTTATGTATTATAGGCTTTCAAGAGTGTGTGTTATATTATAGTATTATTACTGTAGTATTATGGTTGCATTACATATCATGGTGTTATTTATTGTTGTATCTAATTAGTGTTTTTAACAGAGTGTTATATTTGGTGTAAGTAGTGCTATTTTGGTGTTATCATGGTTTTATTATGCTAGTATTTTTGTATTTTTGTCTTTGAAGTATACTTTTGTGTTATTATGGTATTATTTATGTGGTATTATGATTATATTATGTATTATGGTTGTATTTACTAATTGGTTACGTTGAATTGTTATTTTGCCAATCTAATGGTGGAATGTTTGAAAGTTGCAGCTCCCCGAGCCTTTAACTGTGTGCATTGATCCAAATGCGGATAGTTTGCTTCACGCGGTGGTTCATAATGAGAAGGAAGTCTACAAAAATTATTGTGCATATGCACACCATATTGGATTCACTGTGCGAAAGGACCATGTTGGTTTTTAGCCTAATTAAAAAATGATTAAGACAAAGGATTTCATTTGTGGTAAGGCTGGTTTCAAGAAAGAATTGAATAACAATTTGGCGGTGAAGTACATGGTGAAGTACAGAAGGGGGGACACGAGGACTGGTTGTCCAGCCATGATCCGATATGTCGTCGATGTAGAAGGTAACTGGTCGGTTAAAAAATTTATAGAAACTCATAACCATCCTTTGGCGGCAGACGGTGATAAACATTTATTGCGTTCCAGCAGAAAAATAGGTGATGTCAGTGCACAAGTGCTCAGATCGATGACAAAATCTGGGATCAGAACAAGCGATGTCAGATGACAAAATCAGGGATCAGAACAAGCGATGCCTTTAGTTTCCTAGCTACAGAATTTGGGGGTGTTGAAAATCTTGATTGCACGATAATGGATGCTTATAATTTCATACAAAGAGAGAGAAAGAGTATAATTGAAAATGGGGACGCCAATTCTCTACTTAGATTGTTCACTGAGAGGCAAGCAGAGGATAATTGAAAATGGAGACGCTAATTTGTATAATAATTGAGAGTAACTTACAACGTCGTTGCACACGGCTTTGTGCATCTGGTTGGGTAATGAGTCATACATTTTCCACTTCCCGTCACCCAGATCAGCGACCAATAAAACCTAGTGTTGGTTTTTCAGAACAGGAATCATAATAATATCAGCTTTTTGAACTGCTTCTTTGGTGATATGACCCAGAAATGATATGGGGTTACCCATTTTACGATAAGCCTGTATAATAAAACAAAGTGTTAACACATTCATATTGTTGTTGAAATTCTTAATATAATTAAATATGGGTGTTTAGATATTTAGATGCGGTCTTACCCAGTATAGTGGTGATACATAAAGGTAGGGCCTAAAAAGAGATGGATTTGCATTCCTCTTATTGTTCAAAATCATCGCTTAAGCGTCGACGTGGTCATTTGCAATCATTCCATTGCATAATAACTCTATCATTGCCCGACGATCTATAAAAATGTCTTTCAAGTGCAACATAATATCACTCCTGCATAATAATACAAATTCCAAATATAATAAAGAAGTTGTCTTCATTTACTTAATCCCAAAAGAAGTTCATTATAAAAAGACACAGATTCACTCACTCATTGATGTATTTCGCCATGACTTGATCGATCACTGTCTGTGTTTCAACTGATACCATAAATCTGTCGGGATAATCGATCTGGGGGACAGCTGGAAGAGGCTACAAGAAAAAAAATTATGTCACATCACCTGCTTATCTGAAATACACAAGTAATTTAGATGATATAAGACAATGTATCAAAAATAAATTCCAAATAACACATTAACAACATCTGGTTGATCTCCTTAAGTTGTTAGTGTTAGGATAGGTGATCCTTCTACATCTTCATCTTCAACTCTATGTTGTCCCTCTACATTAAGGTTCGTATGTACACCAGGAAATACAATTATTTGAAGACCCATCTCTGCTATAGGGTGTATTATATGTTCTTCAGTCTTTTGTTATTCTTCTACTATGGTGGTGGTATGTACAACATCATCTTCCTCGGGTATCATCGTCTCATCAACTTCACCTGCTGTTTTTTTGTCTCTTCAGTTCGAAAGGTGAACTCACTGTCTTCTTTCTTCTGCTCCGTCTACCCTTTACCCTCTGCATTAAACTGACAACAGACCGTTCAACTTTATCTCCTTCAACAGGGGTTCCTTCTTCCACAACAGACGACGACTGGATTCCCTCTTCTCCAACAGAAGCTGTATGCTGGGTAACATCAACAGAAGTTGAATGTTGGGTGATAAAATCATGAAGACTCCACCCATAAGGGGAGGCTGGATGGGGATCATCTACTTCGATCTCTTCGCCTTTATTAGTTGGAATATTTTCAAATTTACAAACCTATGTTGCAGCACCGACATTTGCCCCTGCAAACTCGACACTCCAATAGTTATTGTATTCAAGGTTCCCTGAAATTCAGTGAACCATTTCTCTTGGCCTTTAAGCAGCTCGTCTATTGATTCCATGCTTTTATTTATTGTGGTGTGGTTATTGTGGTATACAATGGCTCAGGGGCGATGTCCCCTGAATCAACTGGCCCCATATCAAATGATACAAGTGCCTCTGGTCTGCCTTGGACTTGCGTCACAAGAACTGGACCAGGTAATCCTTCATATGTATTGGATATTATATTCAGCTCATCCTCTTTCAGATCCAAAAATTTATCATGAACCTGCGAGTAATTTCAAAAAGAAACGCTTT
>NW_018230385.1:297962-314572 GCF_001263595.1 Phalaenopsis equestris | reverse complement strand
CAAAAAAAGAAAACCATTTATATATCCCAGAGGCCGGTTCCGCCTTATTTTGATGGCAACCACATTTATTTGCTCAATAAGATATTCACACAGCGCAGCGGGCCAATTAAATGAAGCAAGCGTATCTACATTCTCTCCAAAGATGTGAAGTCCTTTGGATACACTAAAATTACTAGACGGAAAAAATAAATTTGATAACAAATAATTTATATACGATTGATTAAATGGGGCAGAAGACTCCCCAGTTCCAAAGTTCAACAAATCAGTCTTCATTTGACGGGCATCAACGCCACAGGATGGAACTTTCTTCCACTTTGGAATTTCTCCTCTATTTGGCATGCCAATCAAAATGACAACTTATCAGGATTAATCCTCAGATCTTTCCCTCCCAGTCTGAAAACCATTTTTTCATGTATCCAACATTGCAATATTTGAAGTGTGACCACATTGTCTTGGGGATAAGGTGGAAGTGCAAAGAATGGATCAACATTCAAGGTTTTCAGCTCATTCCTCATCTCGTCAGATACAGCAGACCTAACCTTATCAAGTGCATCTCTAACTACAGATGGTCGACATCTAGAACCAATGAACCTTGGGTTCACAAACCTACATCAAACAAAATAGTGCAAAAAATATAAGGGGTTATGTAGAAATTTTTTATCACGGGAATACTATGGTAATATTTAAGCAATATTATGTGATCTCGTATAGTATTATTTAGGTTATATTATAGTAATAAATACGTTGTATTCTAACATTGTAGTATTTCAATTATATTATGGTTGTATTGCTGTTGTATTTTTGGTACTTAGGTTATATTATTGAAGTTTTTCCGTTGTATTCATGTAATATTATCAATGTTATATTCCGGTGTAGTATTAAAGTTATATTCTGGTAGTTTTTCCGTTATATTCTGTCATTATTATAGTATTATCTCTGTAATACTCAGGTAATATTATTTAGGCTAAGGTTATATCTAGTGTTACTCAGGTTTAGTACTTAGGTTATATTATAGAAGTTTTTCCGTTGTATTCAGGTATTAATATTATTAAGGTTATATTCTGGTGTAGAATTAAGGTTATAATCTAGTAATTTCTTCGTTGTATTCTGTTATTATTATAACATTATTTCTGTAATAATCAGGTAAGATTTAAGGTATTGTTAAATAGTGATTGGTTTTGTATTATAATTAAATAGCAAGTTTTATTACGGTTTAATGTTGATTTTTTAAGGTAATATTGTGTGCACATGTGTACAACTCAAAAACACCAAAATAAAAATTACCTAGATGAACCCTCTTGGATTTCCTTCTTTTTTCGCTATTTCCCTTCCTTTTTCTTGGGTTTCTTGGCCTTCATTTTCGATTCCTCTTCGGTTTCCAATGTCTAGGGCTCTTCCGTCTTCATTCTCACTGGGCTCTCTTCGGTTTCCAACAGCAACTCTAAATCCCTGAGTTTCTCTGATTCAAAAACCATAAAAGATAGAATGAAGATCAAATGAAGTTGCTCCGTGCTCTTCTCGCTCAGGTGTCGTTTGGTTTTCCGATGAAATAAATTTTCTTTCAGGCGCGCTGCTAACTTTTACTTTAACTCAGGCGCGCTGCTAACTTTTACTTGTTTCGGGCCAGATTCGGGTCGGGTCGCGCCGTAAGCATGCCTCAATTTTATTTTTTAAGTTGTGGGGCCCACTGATCCAGGGGTCATCTTTCCATTAGACACCGCACACATAGTTGCGTGCGGTGTCCGCACATAATAAGAACTCCATATTGTGGGCATTTTATTCGACAACTTTAGTCTATCGTTTCTAGTGGGGACAATGAACTGATACAATCCATTTCCGTGTGTGTTGAATTAAGGGCTACAATTAAATCGTTTGGACAATGGCAACGATGCTGAGCTGGCGGTCAGTTTGGTGCGTGGATATAAACGCAAGAAATTCCACTTTTCCGAATGAAGTAAATGTTAAAGAAAAAAAAAATACTTTGGGAAAAATATGACTAAATTAATAAAAAAAATTACAAAATACAAAGTACAAAACGTACAAACTTAGTAAAGCAAAGAATATAAAAATAAAAATAAAAATAAAGTAATTTCATTCATACTTATCTTTGAAATTAATTAAAACCATTAATGTGCTAAAAACTATTAAAAATTGAAACAAACTAAAATTGATTAAAAATTGGAAAACTTGAAGCCTCTGAGAATGAGAACCTCCCATAATTACTTCCCATAATTTTCCCAAGTGCATAGACCATTATTTGACATGAAAATTGTATTTTCTCGTGAAAAGTGTAATTAATTGGCAAAGTAATTATAACAATTAAAATTTAAATCCGAAAATAAGAAAATTAATCTGAAACTAAAGGGAACATTTCAAACAATAAATTTATGAATTAAAAAGGCAATTTCATCATCGAAAATCAAAAAGTCACCAGAAATAAGTGTGGGTAAATTTATAAATTCAAATTTTCCATTAATTAAAATAGATAGTTGAACTTTTAACAAAGTTACTAAGTGGCTTTCATGTAAATGTACACAAATTGGCTAAAAAAATATATGAAATAATGTTGCAAAATTAAACCATAAATCAAAATGTCAAAAACATGTATAAGCTAGGTGAAGTTATAATTATGTAAAATATGAGAAATTTCACTTTATAAAATAATTTTAACTTTAATTAACACCAGTAATACATAAATGATTAATTCACAACTCGAAACACTTCAAGAGAAAATTTGTAAGATTAATCGTTCAAACCAACTAAATTTAAACAAACCTTTGATAAAATTTTTTAAAAAAATACAAATCTACCCTCAAGAGTAATTTGAACACATCAAAATCTTAAAATCTATAAATTTAATTGAAACTCATCAATGAAACATAAAATAATTTAGATATAATAGAATCCATAACTATGAAAGTTTGGAAATTTACCTTTATAATTTTCCTAAAATTACAAATGTATCCTTTTTAACTCACAAACATCTAATTTGAACATTAAAGAATTAAAACTCATAAAAACTTTAACTTAAATGATTATCAATTTCCAAAGTAAATAGAATGTATTCAAATTTGATTAACCAAAATTAATTAGAGGTTTATTTATAATTGCTGAAAATTACATATAACCTTAGTTGCTTTTCAACCTTTAAAAATAAAACTCATAAGCTTAAGACTTAATAAACTTAACTTAGAATTACTAATGAAAAAAATTAAAAACAATCAAACATAAAAACTCATGCGTTTGAAGTGAATTTTGGTAATTTTTTAATTTTTCTTAAAATTTTGAATGTACTTTTCTTATTATCAAACTCAATAATAGAAAATAAAAAATGTCAACTAATCACTTAGGAATTACTTAACAACAAAATTAAAACATAATAAACAACTTTCACATCGAGACGAAGCAGTTTAAATAAAAAATTACAAATTTACAAATTTACCCCTCACAAACTAAAAACTTTATAACTTTACCAAGAAAACTCCAAATCAATAGATATCTTCACTAATTGATCAAGTCAATAAAAAATTAACCATAATAAACAAAATCCAAAAAAAATAAATACTAAAGGCAATAAACAAACATAACATGTTTTATAAAGAAAACCCAAATAAAAAACCCAATTAAACTTTTAAAGTCCTCAAATCATTCAGAAATAAAGTGAAACATTAAATAAAATTAATTAAAAATTAAACTTTAATCTAATTAAACAGTTGTGAGATATCCTTGAATGACATAACTCATAGTTACTAACAAGGAAACCTCTAGTTATTTATAATTAATAAAACCACAAACATTAACTATTATGGGACGACGAAACCATGGGTTCTTGACCATGTTTGGCACATAACAAAAAAAAAGATGAATTAAAAATAAAATAAGGGTCAAATAAAATAAAAGTCACAAAAATCATAATATCTGAACGTTATTATAACTTAATATAAACCCCTAATTAGCATACAAAACTAACCACAACTTGAACAAAAACTTTCCTCGGATATACGAAGATCTCTTGAACGATGCAACCCACGATTGTTGATAGGAATCTTTCGGTAATATTAAGTTAACAACCTTTTATGATTAAGTAGATCAGGGACTGCGACAACCTGAGATGATTGAAAGCTATTGGCATTTTGACCAGGTGTTATAATAGTTTTCCCCTCACCTTACACTCACTACCTTTCGATGACATTGGACACTAACTCTTTAGACGTCATAGGAATAGGTTAGATGGTGCTTTATGATGTACTTTATTGGTGTGCATTTTGATTCAACATAAATGGGGCATCCCTTCTGAGTGATACAGGACCGTATTAAGATCATATGTGGCCTATCATGACTTAGGGAGCCCTTAAAGCAAATGCTTCAGGCACTATAATTGGGGTCTGCACCATTATAGCTTTGCACTGAGTCAATCATTGTTGAGCCAACGTCACTTTTAGCGTCCTCCATGTTAATGTTCATTTTTGCGTCATAGAGCTTTATCATGCTAATAAAGATGTTCTCGCGACGTAGACTGTCGAAGAAGTTTCCCCACACCACGTTCGTACCTTAAGTTTAAAGTCCAGGTAGACTGATTTAGTGTTTGAACTATTTTTTCTTGTGATTGATACACCTAAAATATATAGTCTTTATGTAAAAATTTTTATGATTCTTTTTGAAATATTGAGCTTTAATAAAAGGCATTTGTGTGTTTTTCTTTTAGGTATAATCAAATGGATGAAAAATTGGGAAAGAAGTGAATCAAATTTAGAGCAAAAAAGAAGAAGGTGAGCAAATGAACTGTGATGCCTAAGTGCCCAGTGATACACCTAAAATATATAGTATTTTTAGACACATTTTTATACATATTTTTGAGATATTGCGCTTTAATGAAAGGTATTTTTGTGTTTTTCTTGCAGATACAAATAAAAAGGTGAAAAACGCTTAAAGGAGTGAAAAATGATCAAATTTGGAGCAAAAAGGTAAAAAATGTGCAAATGAGTTTTGGCGCCTAAGCGTCAGATCCGGTGCTTAAGCACTAATTAAATAGAGCAGACCGTGCCTAAGCGCCAAAGGTCCCACGCTTAAGCGCCAGTGGCAGTTACTAGACGAGTAAAGTCAATTTTTGTGAATTTTGAAGAGATTTTTCAAGCACCCATTGGCTTAATAGGTGGTTATAACCACCACGAACAAAAATTATCATGAAAGGATGCATCTATTTGGGCAATACATCGAATTAGGACACACTTTGAAGAGTTTCCTATGCAACTCTTGGAAAACTATAAAAGAAAGAAGAGAGGACTTTGAAAGAGTCTTGAAAATACTTGGAAAGTTTTAAAAGTTCATCAATTTGGGGATTTAGTTTGAAGAGATTTTCAGGCACCACTTTTACTTTTATTTTATCCTTTTTGTTAGTTTATTTTGAGTGATTGTAAAGAGAAGAGATTCAAAGGAACTTCAAGAGTTTGGTGGAGAACTTGAGATAATTTTTTATTTTTTTGCTTTGAGACTTGTTGTTGGTTTGACAATGATTTCTACTTTTAAACTAAAGTGTGGTTTTAGTTTCTCCATGGATTCTGAGTAGTTTTCTTTATCTTTCTTCTTAAAATGATAAGTAATTAAGTTTTGGATCAGAATTGTGGAGAGTATTATCTTTAATGTTGGAAGAAGTTGTGATGATTTAAATCCTTGCACTTCATTTACTTCTTAATTTGGTCAAACCATAGGTTAAAATTTGTTGTGAGAACATGTAAGAACAGCGCTGGTATTGTCTCAGTCAATAATTGGAAAGAACCACATGAGGTTGTATGAATGAGAATGTAGTTCATATAATTGAGTGCAAATAAATAGGGAAATATTCATTGAAGGGTGTAGAGTTAGAAGACTTTAAAGTGACATGTTAAAGCCCCCAACTTGGTTTATTGCTTTAGGTTCTGATACAAGATGTTACCCCCCAGGTGGAGGGAATCAAGGGAACTCTAGAATGAGAGCTAGTATCTTCCCTACCTAGCCGGTCTTCAGAACCATTCGAACTTTAAATTAGCCAATGTTCTTTATAGCATCTCTAGTAACCGTAAAGAATATTATTGCTCTTATTTATCATAATTCAATTTGCATACTTCCACAACAGAATTCCTATACTTATTACTGATTCATGATAAGATGAAAGATGATTTTCTTATTAAGTGATTTTCATCTACAAAACTCTAGTTATCTTTTTAAGTTGTTACTATTTTGTCAAAATATAAAAAATACCAAAAATATTTGAATTTTTATTACTCCAAAATATATTCAATTTAATTAATTTTCTTTTTAAAAATAGAAAGTTTTCTAAAAGTGCATATTGTACAAATTCCCTATGGGTTCGATATTCAGGTCTTAATCAAAAAGTCCTATAGTAATTGATAACGATACGTATACTTGCGTAGTATCCCAATATATATAAATTAAAAGTTAAATTCTCATTTTGATTCAGGATCAAATTTTTTGTTTTGTTGTAAAGTAAAGAAATATAAGTGAAATATAATCTGAATTATTGTTGTACTTTGCATATTAGCAGTATCAAGGGATCAAGTTTTTGGCGCCATTGCCGGGGAATTGAAAGCAAAATTTCTATTTTTAGAAAGTTTTATTTAAACTATAAGTTATCTTATCTTATTTTATTTTATTTTTTTTATTTTATTATATGTTAGTGTATGCGTAGTTCAGGTTCTGAAGGACTAGTGCCCTACGATTCTGAATTAGAAAGAACTATTAAAAAAATCAGAAAAACCAAAAAAATTATAAATTTTTAAAAATCCAAAAAAAGTTATAGAAATGACAGACCAAAATAATCAAAATGCTGAAATTCATAAAGAGTTTAGACCTTTAAGAGATTATGCCAACACTACTGTAGAACTTCATTGTAGCATTTAAAAACCTACTATAGTGGCTAATTCATTTGAGCTTAAACCTGCTATTATCCAAATGATATCAAATAATCAGTTTAGGGGATCACCAACTGAAGATCCAAATTTACATCTTGCTAATTTTCTAGAATTGTGCGCTATATTTAAATACGATGGTGTATGAGATGATGTCATAAGACTTAGATTATTTTCTTTCTCACTGAGGGATAAAGCTAAGATGTAGATGAATTCGTTAGCACCTGGATCTATCAGAACTTGGGGTGATTTAACACAAAAAATTTCTTGCTAAATATTTTCCATCATAAAAAACTGCGAAGCTTAGAAATGATATTACATCTTTTAATCAGTTTGAAGGGGAATCTATTTATGAAGCATGATAAAAATTTAAAGAACTCTTAAGAAAGTGTCCACACCATGCTATACCAGATTGGTTAGTAATTTAAACTTTTTATAATAGATTAGTTGGATCTCTTAGATCAATTATCAATGCTGTTGTGGGTGGTTCATTGATGTCAAAACCATTTCATGTCGCTTAGGCTTTATTTGAAGAAATGGCTACTAATAATTTTTAAAGGCCTTCTGAGAGGGAAAATCTTAAGAAAGTAGCCAAAATTCATGAATTTGATGTATTTACCATGTTAGCAAATCAAGTTGCTGCAATTTCAAGGAAGTTAGACCAGTTTGGAATGAATTTTTCTCAACCAATTTGCATGATTAAAGAGAATTCATTAGGCCAAATGGTAGATTCTCAAGCATCATTAAAAAATTTGAATGTCTAAAATAACAAGCAAAATAACTCATATTCCAATTATTGTAACCCAGGTTGGAAGAACCATCCCAACTTTAACTGAAATAACAGTTCGGGCGATAATAATCAGCAATGGGGGAACATGGGGGAACAACCAAAAGCAATGGGGGAACAACCAAAGAAACCCATTGGAAAATTGGAACAACCAAGGGAATAATAATTATAGATCTACTTATCCTCTAGGTTTCAACAGTAATTCACAGTTTTAGGAGAAGAATTTGTCTATAGAAGAATTGGTGTTACAAATGAGAAATTAATTACAAAGTCAAGGAGCTACAATTAGAAATATGGAGAATTAACTTGGGAAAATAACAAATTCATTAAGTAATAGATCCCAAAAAACACTTCCTAGAAATACTGATACAATTCCAAAAGACTAGAATAAAGAACAAGTAAAAGTTGTTCAACTTAGAAGTGGAAGAGAGTTGGAAGGTTGAGAGAGTTGGAAGAAGAGAGTTGGAAGGTTGAGTTCAAAAAGAAATTGAAATAGAGAGAGAAGAAATTGAAGAATCAAAAGAGGACGCTCCAAAATTTTCTGAGAGACCTATTTATCTGTTGAAAATTGATTTGGAAAAACCACTACCTTCATTTCCTCAGAGACTTTGTCATCAGAATTTGGATAAGAAAATTTCAAAACTTCTGAAAATATTTAAGAAGCTTATAGTTAATATTCCATTTGTTAAAGCCTTAGAATAAATGTCGAGCTATTTAAAGTTTATGAAGGATATTCTCAACAAAAAAAGAAAGTTTGAAGATAATGAGACTGTTGAACTTAGTGAGGAGTGCAGTGTAATAATTCAGAAGAAGCTTCTTAGAAAGCTTAAAGATCCTGGTAGCTTTACAATTCGATGTGCAATCAGAGACAGATTTTATAGGAAAGCTTTATGTGATTTAGGTGCAAGCATTAACCTTATGCCATTATCAATATTTAAAAGATTGGGATTAGGAGAAATAACCCATACTACTGTAACTATGCAGTTAGCAGATTGTTGGATAACATACCCTAAAGGAGTTATAGAAGATGTCCTAGTGAAAGTGGATCAATTTATCTTTTCTGTTTATTTCATTGTGCTAGATATGGAGGAAGATAAAGAGATACCTATCATTTTTGGGAGACCTTTTCTAGCCACAGGAAGAGAAATGATAGATGTGTAAAAAGGGGAATTAACAATGCGCGTCAATGATCAAACTATTACTTCTAATATTTGAAGATCAATGAAATACCCTGTAAAAGGTAAAGATTATGATTGTTTTAGAATGGATGTTATAAGATATCTAAGTGGATGTCATTTCAAGACTACTTATGAAGAAAAATTTGAAGAAAAAGATTTAGGACACGAGCAAGAAGAGGAACTAGATCAACGTGAAGATCTTTTTAAGGAAGATTCAAACTATGTTCGAGAAAGTTTTGAAGTTTTGGACACGATAGACAAAGATAAATCATTTTGTCCATCAATTGAATAAACCTCCATAACTAGAGTTGAAGTTACTTCCTGATCATTTAAAATATGCCTTTTTAGGAGATTCCTCTACTTTACTTGTTATAATTTCCTCAAAATTAACAATGAAAGAAAAAGAAAGGTTGATTAAAATTCTGAAAAATTTTAAGAAAGCCTTTGGATGGACAATTGCTGATATTAAATGAATTAGTCCTTCAATTTGTATGCATAGAATTCATATGGAAGAGAACTGCAAACCCAGGGCTGATCTGCAAAGGAGACAGAATCTTGTTATGAAAGAAGTTGTTAAGAAAGAAATTTTAAAGTGGTTAGATGCTAGAATTATCTACCCTATTTCAGATAGTGCATGGGTTAGTCCAATTCATTGTGTTCCTAAGAAAGGAGGAGTAACTGTAACTATAAATGAACATAATGAGTTAATACCTACTAGTCAAGTTACAAGGTGGCGAATATGCATTGGTTATAGAAAATTAAATTTTATCACTAGGAAAGATCATTTTCCATTACCCTTTCTAGATCTAATGTTGGATAGACTAGTTGGGCATAAATACTTTTATTTTTTTGATGGATATACTGGTTATCACCCAATTGAAATATCTCTTGAGGATCAAGAGAAAACAACATTTACCAGTCCTTATGGTACTTTTGCTTTTAGAAGAATGCCCTTTGGTTTATGTAATGCCCCTGCTATATTTCCAAGATGTCTGATGACAATTTTTTGTGATTTAATTAAAAAAGGGATTGAAGTATTCATGGATGACTTTTTAGAGTTTGGAACTTCATTTGACTCATGTTTAGAACATTTGTCTAAAGTTCTTAAGCGCAGTGAAGAAAAAACATGAGGAATGCCTAAAAGCTTTTAAATTAATAAAAGAAAAATTAATCACTGCACCAATTATAGTTTCACCAAACTTGGAAAAACCTTTTGAATTGATGTGTGATGGTAGTGATTATGCTATAAGAGCTATATTAGGACAATGATATGATAAAATTTTCAAAGTTATTTACTATGCTAGTAAAACTTTTGATGAAACTCAAGTTAAATATACAACAACTGAAAAAGAGTTATTAACAATAGTATATGCTTTTGATAAATTTAGATTATATTTAATTGGAACTCATTGAATACTGCATATAGATCATTCTGTTATTATGTATTTAATAAAAGAGAAGGATGTTAAACCTAGACTTATAAGATGAATTCTTCTTTTAAAAGAATTTGATTTTGTAATAGTAGATCAGAAGGGGATTGAAAATCAAATTACTGATCATTTGTCCAGGCTTGAATTAGAAAAACCACTATGTTTTGAAAATGAAATTAATGAACATTTTCCAGATGAACAATTGTTCTTTATTAATGAGTGGCAAGTTCTATGGTATGCCGACATTGTGAACTTTATTGTTAGTGATGTTATACCCTATAGAATGACATACCAAAAGAAGAGGAAATTTGTTTCTGAAGCTAAGACTTATTTTAGGGATGACCCATTTTTATATAAAAAAGGAAAGGATCTGATTATTTGAAAATGTGTACCATTAGAAGAAACTTATGAGATTATCCAGAAATATCATAATTCTGATTTTAGGGGACATTTTGGTGTTGATAAAATAATATACAAAATTTTACAATTTGGATTTTATTGGCCTACAATTTTTAGAGATGTTAATGCTTATATCAAAACTTCTGATAGATTCAAAGAGTAGACAATATTTCTAGAAGAAATAAGATGCCCATCAATGATATGGTAGAAATTGAAATATTTGATGTTTGGGGATTAGATTTTGTGGGACCATTTATACCCTCTTTTTGAAATTTATATATTATGTTAGCAGTGGACTATGTATCCAAATGGATAGAAGCTGTTGCTTTATCTCAATGTGATGCTCAAAGTGTTGCAAAAGTTTTGAAAATGAATATATTTTGTAGATTTGAGATGTCAAGAGTTATCATTACTGATGGGGGATGTCTTTCAGAAATGCCATAATGGAGAAGTTATTAAAGAAATATCATATAAATCATAGGATTGCTACTACTTATCATCCTCAGACAAGTGATTTGGCTAGATTATCTAATCAAGAAACTAAAAGAATTATGGAAAAATCTGTGAATCTAATAAAAGTTGGATGGGTCAGTCAAACTTGGCTATGCTTTGTGGGATTATAGGACTGCATATAGAACTCCTATAAGAATGTCCTCATATAGCCTAATATCTAGAAAAGCTTGTCACTTACCAGTTGAACTTGAACATAAAACATATTAAGCAATTAAAGAGTTCAATTATAATTTGAAAGATGTTGGTGAGAAAAGATTGTTACAATTAAATGAGTTTGAAGAGTTGAGGAATGAGTCTTACGAAAGTGACAAAATTTATAAAGTAAATATGAAAATGTGTCATGATCGAAAGATTCCTACCAAAAATTTTCAACCAGGGCAACAAGTTTTACTATATAATTCATGGTTAAGATTATTTCCAGCGAAACTTAAATCCAGGTTGATGGGCCCATTTATTGTAATGAAAGTTTATCCTTATGGAGCTGTGGATGTTAAAGATCCTAAATCTGAGAAAATCTTTAAAATGAATGTACATAGGCTGAAACCTTATTACATAGGGGATCATCAGAAGTTTAATGATGGAATAATGTTGGGTCAACCAGAGTAAGCACTGGTTACGTCAGGCTGAAGACGTAAAACCAAGCACTCTATGGGAGGCAACCCATAAGTATCAATTTATTTTTATTTTTATTGTTGTTTTATGTGTGATTAAGAAAATTAGGATATTATTTTTTAGACTATTAAATGTTAGTTTTGATTTTAAGACTTAAATTAGTGATTTGGACATGTTAAAATGAGAATTTAGGCATTAAGTTGACTTGTGCAAAAATGTGCACTAGCGCTTAATCGCCAAATATGTAGCTTATTCTGAAAGGAAAAATCGCCTAGAAGTTTTCAAAAACCTGTCTTAGCAGTTTCTAAATGTGTCTAAGAGTTATTGGAAGGATTTAGGCCTATAAATAGAAGGTTTTAGTGAAGGAATTTCTCCCCAGATCTTTTATAGCCCTAAAGTCTAAAAAAGAGAGATTTTAAGATGATGCCTTCATGGGAGATGGATTTGAAGAAGAAGGAAGAGACCTTGAGGAAGAAATTCATTAATATGTCGGCGCTATTTTTGGTTGGTGGGGTTGCACGTAAGAAGTTGTCGGTCACCGGAATCAAAATCCAGTTGCCCGCCTTGGAAGGACGTTGAAGTTTAGAAAAGTATGAAATCAAACTGACCCCATACTTTTCATAGTTTAAATGAAAGAGCATTATACCTCAAACATGTATCTATCCCGAAGGATAAATACAAGACTTAAGGATGAGGCTTGATCAAATAAACTTAAAAAAGTTTGACATCCGTCTGGTCTGCGAAACCTTTGTATTTGCCGACAAGTTCCCCTATTTTTAATAAATATAAAAGATTAAATAGGGTTTATTTTAAGCTGGGTTCGGACATGCTTCCTATAAGGGAAAGCCCCTATAGTTAATTACATCTTAAATGACCGAAATCACTTAACAATACTCTCGATAAAAATCAAGAAATATTATCTTCAAGGTGTTTCAAAGGGTAGGACTTTTCAACGAGATCAGACGCAGAGGTATGAAAGGGGGTTGGTTCAAATTTGGAACATTTTGTTGTAGAGTCCAAAGGAGGAAGAACTAGGGGATGTCATGGATCCAGAGGAGAACCATGATGACTTCCCAAGTTATCCTAATGTTTGGCTTCAGTTTTGAGGAGAGATAATTAGGTGTTTCATTTTGCCAACTTTATTAGTTAGGGCTTACATTCGTGTGAAACGATCACACAAATAGCTTGGAGGATGTGAGGATTTAGGTCGTGACATACAACAACCTCATAATCCTAAGACGAGTTAGGACTTATATTGTATAGCAGGGCTGTAGAAAAGCCTAAAGATATGGTGAGGATTTACATTGCCTAATCAAGCAACCTTGAAGTCCTATGGCTTTGTTGTTTAATTCTAAGGAAAGAAGATTGGTTTAAATGGGGAAGACAGGTTTTGCTGTTGAAGATGGCCGTGCTGCCCACCATGCTAGCTCCAAGCTCCTCCTCGCGACGAGTTTGAGTTTTCTAGTGTGTCAAGTAATAATATCAAATCAGGTGGCCTTATGGTTAAAGTTCTTTAAATTTTATGAGGGCATATTACAGTTGATTCGAGCGACACCGGTTAGGATCCAACAGTTCCCTCATTCTGGCACCATTATTTTTTATTGGATTCACTTAGTCTAAATGAACTTACTAAACTTAACTTAATGAGTTCCATAATTTCATTTAGACCGTGGGAAGCCTCGTTAGCAATCGTAGGTTACCTCCTCCGAGGAATTTCCTATCATCCGATAGAGACGTCTTAATTTAGTTGCAATTGTAGTTTTGTGTGATGTTTGTGATTAAATTTTGAGTTGTTTTATATTTTGAATGTTGTGGAGTTGAATTTTATCTTGGTTGATTTTAGTTTTGATTTTGGTTTTAGTTCTGTGGCTATCCTGATAGTTTTAGTTTTCATGTAGGGTGGTATCGTTGTTTAGCATGCAAATTTACAGGTATAAAAGTACAACATGAATGTACAAGAAAGACAACGCTGAAAACTCAAAAGGCATGTTAAGGCAGTTCATATGAAATAGGGAAGTATAATTTTGGTAGTTTTCCTAACCCTATGTCATATCTTGGTGGGTCCTTAGGAGTTTAATTAAGGATGATTTTGTCAAGCAAAACATATTAAGTTTAGTAGATCTTCAAGATATCCAATAGATCTTGAGAAAGAAGCAGGTCTGTGCTACTCTCTCGCTGCCTGGTGGAAAATCCCGAGTTCTTTTAAACTTATTATCTTGTTTGATAATTCATCCTATAAAACATCATTAATGCTCAGTGATCATTGATGTCTCAATTTTCGCTAAGAATAGGGTAATTATCTCTTGTGATTCAATTTAAGAATTATGAGTGTGAAGACCCATAAAGAGGCAAGTTAGTGTTGTTGGAACACTTAGCCAAATTTTGACTGTAATTGGTCTTGTAGTGTTTGAAAGATGTTTTAATTTTCAATAATATTTAGTATTTTAATCCTCATTTAAATGAAACTTGGTTTAGCCTAAGTCACTACTAAGCCCTTAAGACCTAAGTGAGTGTCTTAATTAGTTTTGAAAAGGTGGTCATGATTCATCATTTGAATTTTATTTGAACACCGAAATAGGGGTATTAAATTGATTAATTATTAACTACAAAAGTCATACCCCTAAGTCCTAGATTCATTTTATTTTAATAAACTTCCAAATTTTAATAATTTAGAAATTTATTGACTTATCTTTTTAATGAGGAAAGTGAAATTGGTTTCTACCAATTAACCCCTTCTGTTTCAAACATCAAATAAATTCATTAAGATCTGAAATAAATTGATTAAGATCAGAGGTTACCCATTTTCCTCCTTAAATTAAGCCTAAATGTTAATTAAGGCTAATTTTCCAAAATTACACATTTGCCTCTAAGGCTCTATCACTTCATAATTTATCAAATTCAATTCAAATGACTTAGGAATTTTTATCCTACCTCATTCATGGGTCAATTAAGAGATCAGTGGAGAAAATGTGATTTTTCAAAATTTAATTTAATTTATATAATTATTTTCATGTAAAAAAAGGATTTTTCAAAGAAAATTTCTAACTTGATCAAGGTAAATCCTAATCCCTTGAAAGTTTTACTGGAGGTATACTAAGACTAGTGGAGTCTTTGGACCAAATTTCATGATTTTTTGACTTTTATTTAAATTATTACAATTATTTTAAGTTCTGGGGTATTTATAAAATATAAAATATTTTAAATGAGGAAAATTAAATTTTGTAATTTTAAAAATTCTCCCTTAGGTCAAAGAAATCATAGGAGAAGATTTTATATATTTTTAAAATTTTATTTGATTTATTGGAATTATTTTAATGAAAACTCATTTTTAGCCTTTAAAAAGTTCACTTTTAAGTTTTAAAGTTCAATACTTTATTTATAAAATCAGGAAAAATATTCTAATTGTCCATAAGTGCTTAGGAAGCAATTTAGAACATTTCCATGAGTTTTATTATTTTTTTATTTTTATGAATTTTTAATTCTTTAAATATTTAAAATAGGTTAAAAATCAAGTTTTTATTTTAAATTTTATTTTATTCTTATAAAATACCCCTTATCCCAGAGAACTAAAAAAAAAAAGTTTTTATAAATTTTTTTGTTATATTTTAATTTTTCAAAAATCATTTAAATGCCAAAAATGATGTTTATCTTTAAAAATCAACTTAGGTTATTAAATGAACTCAAAATATTTTGAAAATTTTACAATGAGTTCTCTGGACCATAAACCATGATAGTGAACAAAAATCAAGTCATTTAAATGTTTATATTTTTCAAAATTAATTATCTTAATGATTTAGTGTTCATGAAAATTAAATACATTTTAAATGGTTTGACACATGAAATTATTTCCAAAAGCTTCTCTGACCATGGTGGACCTTCCAATATTTTCTTGGACTTTTCTAATTAACATGCTAATTTCCATAATTATTTATGAAAATAATGCGCAAAAACATGAAAAATATGGATCTCTCTCTAGATACTTCTTCCGACTTTAGAAAAATCAGAGGATATTTAACTTGATAGAGGCTACAACATGCCAAAATTTCAAGCCAATGTGATGTGTCAATATGTATGGAGAATCAAATGATTCAAAATAGTGTTTAACTAATTAAAAATAAAATATGCATCAAATTGACTTGAAATTTATTCCACATTGTTCTCCTATGTTCCTTGAGCAAGATCGTATTTTTATTTTATTTTTGTGATTTTTCTACACGATTTTTCTACACGTTTGTGATTTTTCTACACGAAGTTATGAATTTTCTAAGTTAGGGGTATTTAAATAATTAGGAAAAAGCCCTACTTATCTACTTAAACCGCGCGTGCCACCTCAACCTACGACGGCTCCGAAGCTCCACGCGACGCGTTTCCATTTGACGCCGCCATCCACCTCAGCGCTGACTCAGCCCACTGTTTTTGTCCCGAAGCGCTGTCCAGCTATGTCCGGCTCGATCTCCTCCATCCATCTGATACAAGCGCGATCGGACGGCTCCCCGTCATCGTCCCCGATAGAATGATCCGGTGACCGTCCACTCTAAAACCCTATGATCTCAGCCTAGACTCAACCAAATCACCTCGGGTTTGATCCTATGGACTCGTCTAAGTGAGACAGACACATCCATATAATAATCATGCAATTAAATTAAGCCTAATTAAATGGAGAATCAAAATAGGCTCGGGAGGAGGAGAAGTTTTATACCTTTGCTCTGAGAAGGGAAGCTTCAATCAGAGGTGCTCGACACATTCGTTGAGGTCCAAGGAGGCTAGGGATTGAGTCCCTGGTCTT
>NW_018230385.1:286970-297608 GCF_001263595.1 Phalaenopsis equestris | reverse complement strand
TTGACCTTTTCCGGCCACTACGCTGGCCAGCTGGCCAGGGGGAGGTGGCTAGGTGCTCAGGTCATCCATAGGAATCCATCCCAATAATTTAATGCAAATGTGCTTTGATTTGGCAAAGATATCTTAAGCATGTGTATTTTTGGGAATAAGATCCCTTAATTTAGGGGACCTTTGGTCCATGGCTTAGTTTTAGGTGGTTAGAGGTGTTCTTTCTCAGCCTTATGGGTCAACTAATGGTTGTGGTGGAGTTAATTTTGTTGCTTTAAGGTGGTTAGGTCAGATTTAGTGCATGGGTCCAAGTGGGTGAAAATGACTAAATCTTGGGTTTGCCCTAGGCTAGCCATGTAAACTGGCCCAAATAAATGTTGTATTTGGTGTAGATGATCATAAGGAACAACTTTAGTGAAAGAGGGAAGTGGTTTTGAGCTCAATTGAAGGGTCAATTTGAGGAAATTTTGAATTTTAGTCAATTTGGTCATGTTGGGCTATGCTTGGGTCTAGCTTGGGTTAGCCTTGGGATAAGTCTAAATTTATTATTGTAAATAGTCAATAAGGACCCCATGAAGAGTTTTCGACATGAATTGGATGACAATTTGGGGGTATTGGATGACAATTTGGGTGAATTGGATGACAATTTGGGGGTTAAGGCAATCAATTATGTGAAATTTGGGGACTTAGCCAATTTGGGGCTAAATTTGGGAATTTTGGATTTAGGCCAAAGTCAAATGGATTTGAGGATTTACAAAGGCATATTGATGGTTTATTTTGATGTATAATAATGTTATAAATAATTTTCAACATTAATTGGGGCCAATTGACTAGGATATGGGTTCAATTTGGTGAGATTAGGTCATAGAGTCAAAATTGCGGTTTGATCTAAATCAAAATTGGGCTCAAATCATGAGCCAATTAAGCTTGTTTTTGGTTTATATTGGCCATATCAAAAGTTAATTTGATTTTAGGATTGCAATTGGGGTCAATGGAGATCGAATCGATGGACATTTGAGTTTAATTTGGGGAAATTTGGGCCCTTAAAGGCAAATTTGGGGGTTTTTGTTAAATCCCTTAAAGGCAAATTTGGGGGTTTTTGTTAAAGATGGTCAAATTGGCCAAATTGGGTCATGTGGTAGTTGATAAAAATGAAATTGGGAATATTTGAGATTTAATTATATTTTCTGGGAATTTGTGGAATTTTTGGAATTTTGGGCTATGGAGGGGTATCTTTGGAGGGGTATTTTGGTAAGGTATCTTGGTAATTTTGGGTGTTTTAGGGGTAAAAGGCCAAGATGGGTATTTTGGTAGAGTCAAAGTACCAACCATCACCAACAAGCCATGGACCAATGGAAATCCCATTTTTGGTCTTATATATAGTGGTCATAGCTAAACCATAACCCCTAGGGCTAGTAGGTTTAGGGGGCCATCTACATGAGTATCCCAAAAAGATCAAGGGACCTAGTCTAAAAATTTGAGTTTAGGGTTGTAAGTGATTGTGGGTGTAGATAAGTGTAGTGAATGCCTTAGCTCCATACCAACACCTAGGGTCAACCCTAAGGTCTAAGGTCCAGCAGCAGGTCCAGCAGCCCTAAGGGTGACTCATCTTGGGTTTCCCTTATAGTGACCACACCTACTAAGTACTTAAAGGTTAAGATCAATATGTGGAACTTTAATTGAGTAAAGAAGATGGTAGAATTTCTAGTGGTGAGGGTTCCATGTCTAGTTTTCTAAAAATAGTCAGTAGGAAAGTTCTATGTCTAGACCTTAGGCTACTAAAGAGGAAAAACAAAACCTCAACCAAAAGTGAGGTCAACAAATGGACCCTTAATAGGTGTGGTGTACTGTGCAAGCACACCGCGTGTATTGGCATTGACTGATGAGATCAACAAAAACTAATACAAACTCCTAAGTCAACAGACCCGGAAGTATGTGTAGAGTTGTGTGAGTGATTTGTTTTATTTCCGCTGGGGATACTAGCGGATGATCGTATGATTGAAATCAAGGAGTAGGGACTCTAGCTGGGGATCAGAGAGTAAATTTCGAGTTGTGAAATTTCAGAAATTTCTAAAGGTTGGGAGTCAGTATACAAGTGCTGAACCCGAGGTGGGAATTGAAATTTAAGTATTAATTCTGAAAAGATAAGAAGAGTCAGAATTTACGTACCGACCTCAAAAGATTAGAATCAGAATCTAGGTATTAATTCAAAGAAGTGAGAATTGAAATGTAAGTATCAACTATGAGAAGAGAGTCAAAATTTAGGTATCGACCTCGAAAGATGAGAATTAGAATTTGGGTACTCATTCGAAGATGTGAGATTAAAATGTAAGTATCAATTTCAAGAAGAGAGTCAAAATTTAGGCATCAACCTCGAAATGTGAGAATCAAGACTTAAGTACTGATTCAAAGATGTGAGAATTGAAATGTAAGTATCATTGAAATGTAAATGTGAGAATTGAAATGTAAGTATCAATTCCAAGAAAAGAGTCGAAATTTAGGTATCGACCTCGAAATGTGAGAATAAGGATTTAGGTACTGATTTGAAAATGAGAGAATTAAAATGTAAGAATCAATTCAAAGATGAGAGTTGAAATTTTGGTATCGACCTCAAAAAGTGAGAATCAGGATATAGGTACTGATTCAAAGATATGAGAATTGAAATGTAAGTATCAATTCCAAGAAAAGAGTCAAAATTTAGGTATCGACCTCGAAATGTAAGAATCATGATTTAGGTACTGATTCGAAGATGTGAGAATTGAAATGTAAGTATCAATTCAAAGAAAAGAGTCAAAATTTAGGTATCGACCTCGAAAAGTGAGAATCAAGATTTAGGTACTGATTCGAAGATATGAGAATTGAAATGTAAGTAACAATTCCAAGAAAAAAGTCAAAATTTAGGTATCGACCTCGAAATGTGAGAATCAGGATTTAGGTACTGATTCAAATATGTGAGAATTAAAAGGTAAGTATCAATTCAAAGAAAAGAGTCAAAATTTAGGTATCGACCTCGAAATGTGAGAATAAAGATTTAGGTACTGATTAAAAAATGAGAGAATTGAAATGTATAAAGAGCTTGTAGTGTTGAATTTGCAGAAGTCTTTCATGTGGAAAGGTTGACTTTGTTGAAGAAGATTTGTAGAACTTTGTGGGGTTTTGTGCAGAATACAAAATTCCGTGGGGATTGAAGAGAGTTAATGCAGATAAAGATGGTTATGCTGCGCGCACAAAGAGTAAGAAACTCTGAAAATGAAATAATTCACTCAACAGATTTTTATCACATTTAATTTTTCAAAATATGTCTTTAAAGTTTTAATTTTAATTGGTTCATTTTCAAAACAAATTTTTTTTGTTGTTTATTTATTTGATGATTATTTTCATTTAAATTTTATTTATTGTTAAAGATTTGTTATTTCATTCTTTGTTAATTGAAATTTTGAACCAACGGGTGGTTCGTAGCTTTCATCCCTCGCACAAAAAAGCAACTGACAGAAAGGCAAAATTCAAGAGAAATTTCCATTAATCTGCTTCAAAAAAGATGTTACAGATCAAACACAGGATGACGCCTCAAAAGGTACATTATGTAGTCCATGTCAAAATACATCGAGAATATCTCATGATATGAATACACTGTAAACTGAATACATCAGATACATGTCATGCTGTTAAAAGAAAGTAAGTGAACCCTCTATACCAGGTATATTGAGCTCCTGATCAAGCAAACCTTCTAAGTCATGCTCCGGGATAAGAGTTATCTTCGCATGTACTTAGAGGTACAACCTTCCCACAGCTCGTATTGAAGTAACTCCTCCAATTCTAGGTCTTGCGGAATCCATGGCATTTTACTGTCATCCATCCTATGGAATCCATCCTATGGCATCCATCCTATGGAAAGTCACAGACACCCTACGGTGTCGTACTCTTGGAATGCAATGTTTGGCAACGTCTGTACCGTTGCCCTTGAGAACAAATACTGAACCGACTGGAAGAGGAATCTCCACAAAACCTCTGAATTTACCAGGGCCGACAATATCAATTTCTTTCATAAATAGAATATTTCTTTTGCTCAGAAATGAGTCCGTGCAGAAAGGCCTCACAAAATCATGATGATCAATGAATGTGCGTGAGAATGCAATCTCCCTCTTCATAGATATTGATAATGCAACTGTTGGGAATGGAGGTAGCAGGTAGAATATTCCATTTGACCATCCTTTTGATCATCCATTTTATCATCGGTGGTAGCGGATCTACTTGACATGTCTGAGGATCCCAGGTGAATTCCCCTGTCTGTCATTCGTGAAGTTATAACAACAGACACATTGGATGGTGATTCTTCCCTTCCTTTTCATCCACTTCGTTGGCTCGGAATATGTCCTTTCCATGAGAAGGCCCGCTCGACCACTGTCTCTTAAATCGAAGATGCAGTCCAGAATGCTTCTTTCATCAGTCTCAGAGAAAACCCTGGTGTACAGATCTAGGACTTCCAATATGTTGACGAACTTTCCCTTAACTTCTTCATAGAATTCAAATTCTCTTTTATTAACTCTGCTTATATTTTAGCCTTCTACCATACCAGGGTTTGGCAGCTTTTGCGGGCGTTCCTTTCTTCGAGCATCGGTGGGAACCCAAACTAGCGCTGATCGATCTAGAATATGGGACTCAGCCTCTAACGGGATGTACGATCCCGGGCTCCACGGTATGTACTGATTCGTCCCCAGCGGGACATATGGTTCATCCATCATGAAATCCAAAGTCTGAGACTTGTTGGTTTTTGAAGTGTATTCTTCTATTGTACTAAAATGCTGTAGATGCAGAACATTGCAACCCGGGCATCCTACAAATGTGCCTGTGGCTGATGTCCCGGCCGGTATTTCAACGTTGAATGTATGGCAACCCTGACACAAAACATCTGAAACTGGAAGTGTGTTTGAACCCGTCACAAACCCTGGTTGTTCTTTAGTGGTGGGTAAGCTAGCAGAAGTTTCTTTTAGTTCTGGATCGTAAATGTGCCCCTCAAGAATAAGGGTGAGCAAGTTGTTCATTTCTCTTTGACTTTTGTGTTCTTGTCGTAGAAAAGCTCTCTGCTTCTTGTGACTGGCGTTCCTGCGTTGGGTCCTGCGAAGCGGAGTACTTGGTAGTCTTCGTTATTGGCGGCTATTAAGCCTCCAGCAAGTCTAGCTACCATGGAGAACAGACGGCTAGGCCCCTCCATCGGATCTCACTCAATTATCACGTTCTTTCCCTTCAGTGATACATTATCTTTAGTGGTCACTCTCAGTAGTGAAGGAAGTCCCTCTTTCTCTTTGCAGCTGACTACGTCCATTAGAGGACCCTCGTAGTCCATGTCAACCTGGTTTAAATCGACATTGAAGTCTATGGTGCTGCCCCGACCTCATTTAATGCGAGGTTCCAACCATCCTGGAAAGCAACGATCAGCCACTATCCCGACATTTTTTCTGCAGACGATATGAAAAATATCAGTGGGCCGAAACTTGTCATGAACAAGAACAAAACAAAGTATTTATTAAAGTAAATTTTAGTTTGTTTTGGGTTTGAATAATTTTATGTATGAGTTTTATTTAATTAAAAGTGGAAGGAAGACAATTTAAAGTTTGAAATATTTTTCTTTCAAAATTTTCATTATATTGACGATTACAAAATTTTGCACCGGTCATAGACATTTGTCCACATAGATAACCCTAAGAAAAATCAATGTTTCCAAAGTTTCAAAGCAAGTGAAGACAAGCGACATCAGGTTGCGTAATAGGTTTTCAGATATTGTCTGTTTATTGGTAACATGGGTCTTTTGCCTTGGAAGTCCACTAACTGGTAGGCTCTTCCTGTGTAGACCTTTTTGATGACAATTGGTCCCTCCCAAGTTGGCTCGAACTTTCCATTTATTTTGCGGCGTGCAAGAATAGGTCTTTTGAGCACAAGTATGAGGTCACCAACTTTAAATGTCCTTAGGCGGACCAATTTTTCATGTGCTTATACCATCTTCGCCTGGTAAAGCTCCAAATATTGTTGTGCTTCTAGTAGTTTTCCCTCAAGACTCTCTCAAGACTCTTCAAGACTCTTCAGTTCTTCAAGTCTGAGTTTTGTGCTTTCTTCCGTTGTGAGTTGGTTGGCAATGGTGACTCTGAGAGACGGTGCTTGGACTTCTAGCGATAGCATGACCTCGGTCCCATACACGAGCATATAGAGTGTACACTGAGTGGGAGCTCTGAATGTTGTCCGGTAGGCCCATAAAGCTTCTAACATATTGTTGTGTCAATCCATTTTGTTTTCATTTAGTGTTTTCTTCAAAATTTGTACCAGTGTTTTGTTGAAAGCCTCAGCCAGACCGTTTTCTTTGGGATAGTAAATTGTAGAGTATCTCCAATCTATCCCATGTCCTATCCCATGTCTATCCCATGTCTTTTGACAAAATTATTGATCTTTGTACTTCTGAAAGCTGTCCCATTGTCAGAAATTATTCTTCGCAGTACTCTGAAACGGTAGATGACTTGGCTTTTGAAAAAATGAAGGACATGCCGTGTCGTAACCTCACGTAATGATACTGCCTACTGCCTCTGCCCATTTGGATTGCCCATTTGGATAAGTAATCTATAGCGGCAAGTATAAACCTATGTCCTTTAGAAGATGGAAAATCTATCAGACTTATTATGTCTATGGCCCAACACTCGAATGATCACGAGAAAACAGTTGGGTGTAGCACATTTGGAGGCTGGTGTAAGACCACCCCATGCACTTGGCATTAGTGACATCTTCTGGCTGTATCAATGCAGTCGGACATCATTGCTGGCCAATAATACCTGAGTCTTTTGATCTTCATTTTTATTTTCGATCCTGACTAGTGAGCGCCACAGAATCCGGCATGTACCTCTTTGACAATATTTTGTGCTTCGGCTCTCCTCAAACACCGTAGCCACATCTGGTTGAATGATCTTATGTAGAGAATATTTCCCTTCAGGCTGTAAGACATAGCCCTCTTTGCGATGTGGTGCGCTTCAGATTTGTCTTCTGGCAGCTTTCTAGAATGCAAATATTCTATTAATGGCTTGCTCCAATCTTCGCTAATGTCTGCAATTAAATTTATTGTTTCTTATTTTCCAAACTTGTGTAGAGTTTAAAAGTTGATCCCGGACAAGGCTCATTTTCCTTGCACTATGACTTTAATGGAATCCTCCGGAGGGCACGCCATTTCCTTAGCAAGTTTTGCTAGAGCGTCGGCATGGGCATTGTCTCCCCTAAGAATCCGGTAGAAAGTCAAATCGGGGATCTGCTGCAAGAGCTTCATCGTGTACTGATGGTATTCTACTAATCTTGGTTTCATCTTGGTTTCAAAATTCAAAATTCTGTATTGTCCGACGACCTGCTGAATGACGAGTTGGGAGTCGCCATAGATGGCAATACTTGTTATATCCATTGAGATTTCCATCTCCAATCCAGTGATTAGGGCTTCACACTCTACTTCATTGTTGGTGCATGGCTCTGTCAGGTGGTAGGAGAACCTCAACATACCCTTACCTGGTGTGATAAAGACCAAACCAATCTCTGCTTTGCATGGTATAATTGTGCCTGATCCTTTGTCTTTTCTAGCTGACGAAGAGCCATTGAAGTACATCTCCCAGCGTTGCTCACTGGAGAATTCCATTTGTAGTATTTGCTTGACTGGTAACTCATCGTTGAGAGAGGACCCAGCTGGCAGTGGGTGTGCAGCAAAAGAGTGTGCTAGTATTTCTCCCTTGATAGCACGGAGGAGAAAAAAAGTTATATCAAATTGCAACAAGATCATCGACCGTCTTGCTAAATGTCCAGAGAGTGTTGGTCGGGTCATCAGATATTGCAACGGATTAACTTTCGAGATTAGGGTAATCTTATGAGAAAGCATGTAATGTCTAAGCTTTTGGGGGGAAAAAATTAACACCAGACAATGCTTCTCAATAGGTGGATACCTTATCTCCGTCGGTATTAAACGACGACTCAAGTAGTAGAGTGCATTTTCTTTACCCTTATCATTGACTTGGGCTAAGAGGGCTCCGAGAGAGTCATATAAGACCACGGTATAAAGTATCAAAGGTTTTCCGGATGCCAAGACAGGAGGCGTCATTAAATTTTTTTCAACGTCCTCAAAAGGCCGCGGGCATTTCTCTTCCCAAATAAATCAGCGTCCTTTTTAATTAATGTCGAGAAAGGCTGACACCTACCTGACATATTAGAAATAAAGCGTCTTAAATATGCCAGCTTCCCTTGAAAGGAACGTAGTTGTTTGAAGGTTTTAGGGAGAGGCATTTCTAAGATAACTTTAATCTTATGCGGGTCGATCTCGATTCCCCGATGACGGACAACGAATACTACAAATTTCCTGGAGGTAACGCCAAAGACGCACTTTAAGGGATTCATTTTAAGTCATATCGTCATAACTGTTCAAATATGATCCTCAAATAGTACAAATGGTCTATTTTTCATTTACTTTTGATGACCAAATCATCTACGTAGCATTCTACTTGGTTGTGAAAGAGGTCATAAAAAATCTTCATCATTGTGCGCTGATAGGTTGCTCCAGCGTTCTTCAGGCCGAACGGCATCACTGTGTAGCAGAAAATTCCAATCGGTGTTCTGAAGGCTGTTGGTGCTGCATCCTCGGGAGCCATATTAATTTGGTTGTATCCCTACAATCCGTCCATGAAGGAGAAAATTTCATGTGTTGAAGCGATATTCACCATCATATCTGGTATAGGTAGTGGAAACTCATCTTTTGGACATGCCTTGTTCAAATCTCTGAAATCAACACAAACGCAGATATGTCCGTTTTTCTTTTTAGCAGGTACGATGTTGGCTAACCACGTGGGGTATTGCTTCTCTTTAACAAAGTTGGGATCCACTAATTTCTTTACCTCGACGATGACTTGTTGTTCTATCTCGAGGCGCATTCTCCTGGGAGCTTGTTTACCGGGGTTATATTCTTATCTACCCCAAGTTTATGGACTGTAACCTCTGCTGATAGTACTTGCATTTCATCGTAGCTCCATGCAAAGCAATCTTTGAATTCTATTAATAGTTTGATCAATTCTACATATTCTTCATCATTAAGTAGAGAACTTATAAATGTAGGTCGGGTCGTTCATCCGTTCCGAGGTTAATCTCTTTCAATTCATCATTGGTAGATTTAATTTCTTTCTCAAATTCTGGGGGAGCATCTTCTATTGGTTGATCAGTAGAGTCATCCTCTACATCAAGGCAATCCTCTTCTGATTCACCAGTAACAACCATACAAAATTCAGAATCATCAACTGGTCCGACTGTACGAAATCCGAGACCCTCTTTTGAATATGGAGTTTGACTTTTACCACTCCATAACTTTTGAAAAAAGTTGAAATTTATCTTTTGGCATTTGTTTTGGTAAGTGTCCTTGTTGAATTAACTTTTGAACACAAGGCGAGAAGTAACCAAAAGGCAATTCCATTAATTCATTAGAATCATCATCCAAATTTACATGTTTTTCAAGCTCAGTAGAGGTAGAAGCACGGTAAAATTTGATCGGCTTTGAACCAATACTACGGACTTCCTTGACATCTAAACTCTTGACATTTTGAGGGAGAATCAAAGTGAGGGTCATAGCATTCACATAGTGGTTTATCCGATCATACATTATTTCATATTCATTCTTTTCTGTATCTTCTAGGGATATCTCGTACTGAGGTCTCTTCAATCTTGTCATCATTATTTTGTCTTCAGAACTGTCTTCATCACCAATGTTGATAGTTTGCCTAGTCCATTCAACAACTAAATTGATCCTTCCTCGTCCACGTCCCCGCCTCGACCTCGGGTGCGCGAACGGGTGCGCGAACTAAAAGGCCTTTCTCCATCTCTTTGTAAAGGAGTGGTGGAAGATTGCTGAAGCGGAGTTGAATGACCTAATTTTTGTGATTCTTCTAAACCTTTATCTTTGTTTGTCAGAATCTCGTGCAAGAAGATAATTTTCTTTGGAGGTACATTGTAGACAGCATCTTCATGGGTACCTATTTCATGCACTAAAAATGGTTGTAGATCTCCCTTGATGTAATTCTCTCGACCACCTTTGCGGTATTTGATGCATTGGTGTAGAGATGATGGAACCATATTGTGCTCATGAATCCACGATCGACCCAATAGATCGTTAAAAGAGGTCTCGGCATCGATGATATGAAATTTAGTAAATTTAGCGGTTGTCACATGTCACAAGTTCTACAACCTTCATAAATAATGTAATTGATCTGAGGGCTCTTTCTCCCTTTTGGTTGAATCCTCTTAACATCATCTTATCGGCCGTAAGCTCCTGAGCCTCAATATCAATATAAGCTAATGTCCGTAGGCTCATCAAGTTAAGAGATGCTCCAGGATCCACTAAAACTCTGGATAACACAAATCTGCCGATGTTGACGGAGATATTGAGTGGACGGTTGTGGTCGGCGGTACCGAGCAACAGGTCTTAATCTGTTAATGTTACCCTAGGCTGTTCTTTCAATGAGCAAACTTCATCTGAGTATGTGCTAGGCAACTGAGCTAAGCAAATTTTTGATTCAAGAAAAGCTGAAACCAGAGACTCTCATTTCCTTTGACAGGATCAGAGCGTCGCAGATGCTTCACCGGTCCGGAAACCACATA
>NW_018230385.1:280970-286930 GCF_001263595.1 Phalaenopsis equestris | reverse complement strand
ATCTCTTCTCGAGTCATTATCTGTTTTCTTTTGTCTGTTGGAGCTGTTCTTGGTGGTAACACTTTTCCGCTCCTTAAGTTAACTTCTGTGATTTCTTCTTCTTGAGATATCATTGTTGAATCTTCCAAAGTCTTTTCCTCTTCATCGAAAAGATCTAAGTTGATGGCAAGCAGTGTACCATGATGCTTAAGAGTTGGCTCTTTATTATCAGTACTGTCGTAAGTGGTTTTATTGATGTCTTCTTTGGATTCTTTAGACTTGACATTGAGTTCATCAGACTCAAGTACGATTTGAGGATCATTTTGGGATCGAGATCGAAGCTAGATCAGTCATAATCAACTATGTTATCACCAGAAATAGTTAAAACGTAGCTAAAATCACAATCATTATATTAATAAGACCCCGAAGGGACAAAAAGTTAATCATACAAGGTCAGGGGTTCGAGGATTTTCTTTCCCGAATCCGAGACAACCAATCTAGTATAGGCAACCATTATCCTACCCCTCGTGTTATCAATCCTTGCAGTGATGCTTTTCTTCTTCTTGTTCTTTATTCTTGACGATGACGACTCTTCTGGTGAAATCTTCATCTCGGGATTGGTATGCTGCAAACTCTGAATAGAGGCTTGTTTTGATGCAAACTAGATCTTGTTCAGTATCTTCTTGGTTGATCTGCTCCAAACTTCATTTCATCCTTCTTCAGTGTTCATTGAAGCTTGTTTTGATGATTTTGATGAATCCTGTATGATGAATCCTGTATTTGATTAAGGACCCTCTTGAGTTCATCCCTACTCCATCCATCTACATCTATTCCAGTATACGGATCGATTAGGGAGATTGGCTCGGTCAAAATCATATTTATGGAACCCTTTTCAGGGTCTCTTAAATATTCTTTCGAGATAGTTATATTCTCTTCCTTGAGGTTCTTCTGGAGCCAGTGTTTAAAGACGAAGCACTTTCAGTAGTGTGCCCAAGCAACCGGTGGTATGGGAAATAATTTGGTTCATTCTTCTTATCCACCTCTTCGGGCTTCTTTGGATTTGGATCTGGTAGTTTGAACTCTTTCATGAGACTCCTGAATATTTTAGGTATAGCTTCATCCTTGAAGGAATAAGGAATACACAACTTTTACACAACTTTTTGTCGCTCCAATAGGGATATTCTTTTATCCCCTGTTCGAGGTGCTCCTTCTTGAGGCGGCCGCTGGTTGGATTGATTATTCTATTTCTGAGAGTACCGTGACGAAGACTGGTGTTGCTCTTCTGCATATATTTTTATCGGTTGTTTTCCTTTATCGATGGTCGCCACTACTTCTAATTTCTTTTCAAACACTTTGGCCAACTTAACCTTTTCATGTGGCTCCATGTGCTTTATTTCTTCTTGAAGACTGCTAGCTTTACTGAGTAGCTTCTCAAAGCTTTTGATGGTGAGTCCCTTAAGCATTAAAGCTACTGACCCATGCATTCTCTTGAGTAGAATTTCAATTGCATGATGTTCCTGTAGCTGAGGTTCACATTTCATGCTAAGGTTTCTCCACCTCAAAATATAGTCTAGCTAGACTTTTGTTTTTCCATCATGAGCTCTCCAATAGACACATGGTGTTGTGCCCCGGCAAATCTTTTCACAAATAACTACTCTAATTTAGAAAATGTTTTAACTAACCCGTTGGGCAAGTCAGCGTACCAGTCAAAAGCAATTCCTGACAAGCTGTTGACGAACTATTGGTAGAGTAGAGCCTCATTGTTCCTTTTGTTGCCACAACTGGCCCAAAAATGCACTATATGATGTCTGGGATTTCCAATCCTGTCGAATATCTTGAAGTTTGGGGCCACAAAACCCTTGGGGAAAGGCACGGCATCGAAATCTTTCGGGTAAGGTCTACCCCTCAAAATTAATGCACCGCCCTTGGATTGGGTTAAGGCGTCCCACACTTGTTCAACCATCTGCTTGAACTCCTTTTCTGGCATGGCACTTGATGGAGAATGTTTCTTCAGCTGCTCATCTTTGTTTGCTGAAGTAGCCTCTCTTCTTTCATCTATTTGGTTGATTACTCTCGGGAGAAGCCAATTGAGGTGCTTGTGATTGCCCTTGAATGGTGGCCATGACGGTCATAGCTGCAGTTATCTCTTCTATTCTTTTCTCCAGAAGACTAACCTGCTCATCCCTTAGGAGGATAACGCTACGCAACTCATCTACGACATTCTCTTTGGTGTGAGGTTGAGCCTCGTGCGCAGACGTGGTGGCTCTTGTTTCGATCACATGGACATCCATAAAATCCTCCTCCATGTAATCATTATAATCAAAATCTTCATTGTCGCTATAAAAAATGATTTTATGCTCAAAACTCCGTGTTCTCTAGCTAACTCAGAAATTTTAATCCTGAGTTTCTCAACTTTTTCCTCTATTATTGATTTAAGATCTACTTTAAGATCTAGAGGACCCTGATGGACATCCTCTACCTATTCCTCCATCTCGCTGGTGATTGTCGCGACGATGTCGGATATTTTAGATCCTGGCTTCATTTCCTATCTTACAAGCTCACTGGACTGTATCGGTGCAGCGAGCTTAGGTATCCATACCTTTTTCTTTTTCGATGATGATGTCTCAGGACGGAGCGTCTTAGTAGAAACATCGTAGAAACATCGAGTAGAAACATATGTATGTCGAGGAAAAGTATGCTCCCTGTGGTGTAGACCAGCTACAGTGCCAGGTAATCGTCTCATCTTTGCCTTCGGGATTGTAGAAATATCTTCATAACGGGTGATGGGTAAGATCTTTGGACCCAGTCTCAACTTAACTAGTCGACGACCTGCAGTCCTGGTGGCAGTATGATCAGTAGTAACTACTGCGGTGTCAATTCTGTTCCCCAAACGGAACCAAACGGGGATGCGAGTAGGTGATACTCCAGTTATCCTGTGGGACTGTCTGGCGGACTTGATGCCTTTAAAATTTACTTCTTCATGCAAGGAGAAATTGCATGTCCCACTCATTTAAGTAACTCGCTAACTGAACATTCTTCTTTGGTAGCAAGCCTTCTGAAAACTGCACTAACTCGAGTGATAGGAGTGAACTTCTTTCTCTCCTCACCATGTCTGTGAAGTGACAGTGATGCGACATCGATACTTTGGATACTCTCATATCCCTCGGTAACTGTCAGAGCGATACTTTGGCCCTCCGAACTTTTTTGTTACAGTTCCTCCTTTGAGTTCTGGTCAGTGGTATAGTCCTCAAACTTGAACCGATTTCAAACACGGGTGGCAGGATAGTTAATCCCTCAGTCGGATCCTCCACAATCATTACTCTTTTTCTCCCTTAGCAGTAGCAGGGATAGCAGTCTTGATGACAGCAGCTTTAGCCGTCTTGCAGGCAGGGAAGTCTTGAAGGCAGTTCAAGTTGAATTCTGCAGATGGCTCCAACATTTCTAGAGCGGCAATCTTCATTACCACTAACGGGGCTTTCCCGAGGATGAGCTCAAGATCTTCAAATCTAGCTCCAAACTTGATGGTAAGAGCGACGTTACGGACGCTACGGTCCGTTGGCAGGTTGCAGGAAAATGTCAGCGTTGGGTAAGCCAGTGTGGCGGGCTTGAAAACATAAAATTTCAGGGTTAGCTATATGGCCAAAACCTCATATTTTTTAGTGCAAGCACTGAAAGTAGAGGTTTATCTCTAGACCGGGTGGGTCTTAATTTATGGGTATTTTAAAATATTGTTTAAGAAAAAGTGTAAAATTTAATTAATATATGAAAATTTCAAAGTGCGCGCAGCACAAAACAATTTGGTTTAATTTGTGGAATAGCAAATTAATTTGGAAAGGAGATGTGAAGTATTTTTGGACCCAGTGCCAGACCTATTTAGTGATAGAAAATTTCTAGGTGGAACTAATCCACCGACACACCTATTGGGGGTCCGACCTCACATGAAAATTTAAAGAGTCCTTAATGGCCTTTTGAACCCCTCTGTTCAAAGATGGTTCAACAGCTAGGCTTGAAGTCCAAGGAGTTAGCTGTACTTTCCCAGGATAGAAATGGGTAAAGTATGCCAACGGAAGAAGGGTAATTAATTTGGTCCAAGAGGGACATGAGAGGGACATGAACACATTACCGGTGTGTGAAGATAATATTTCTTGATTTAAATGGAGTGAAAAGCTTGTCCCCAGCAGAGTCGCCAGAAGCTGTTGGCGCTATTTTTGATTGGTGGGGTTACGCGTAAGAAGCTGTCGGTCACCGGAATAGAAATCCTGTTACTTGCCTCGGAAGGACGTTGAAGTTTAGAAAAGTATGAAATCAAACTGACCGCATATTTTTCATAGTTTAAATGAAAGAGCACTATACCTAAAACCCTGTATCTATTCTAAAGGATAAACACAAGACTTGAGGATGAGGCTCGATCAAATAAACTAAAAAATTATGATATTCATCTGGTCTGCGAAACCTTTGTATTTGCCAACAAGTTCCCCTATTTAATATAAAGGATTAAATAGGGTTTACTTTAAACTGGGTTCAGACATGCTTCCTGTAAGGGCAAGCACTTATAGTTCATTACATCTTAAATGACCGAAATCACTTAAGAATAGTCTCGATAAAAATCAAGAAATATTATCTTCAAAGAGTTTTAAAGGGTAGGACGCTTTAACGAGATCAGACGCAGAGGTATGAAAGGGGATTTGTTCAAATTTGGAACATTGTTTATAGAGTCCAAATGAGCAAGAACTAGGGGATGTCATGGATCCAGAGGAGAACCTTGATGACTTCCCGAGCTATCCTAATGTTTCGCTTTAGTTTTGAGGAGAGATATTTAGGTGTTTCAACCTGTCAATTTTATTAGTTAGGGCTTACATTCGTGTGAAACCAACATTCGTGTGAAATGATCACATAAAGAGACTGGAAGATGTGAGGATTTAGGTCGTGACAGACGACAACCTCTGAATCCTAAGACAAGTTAGGACTTATATTGTATAGCAGTGTTGTACAAAATCCTAAAGATAAGGTGAGGATTTACGTTGCATAAGCAAGCAACCTCGAAGTCCTATGGCTTTGTTGTTTAAGTCTAAGGAATAAGGAAAAAGGAAAGAAGATTGGTTTAGCTGGGAAAGACAGGTTTTGCTGTTGAAGATGGTCGTGCTGCCCACCATGCTAGCTCCAAGCTCCTCACCGCGACGAATGTGACTTTTCTAGTGTGTCAGGTTATAATGTCAAATCAGGTGGCCCTATGGTTAAAGTTCTTTAAATTTTATGAGGGCATATTAAAGTTGATTAGAGCGACACCGGTTAGGATCCTACGGTACCCTCATTATGGCACCACTATTTTCTATTGGATTCTCTTAGTCCAAATGAACTTACTAAACTCAACTTAATGAGTTCCATAATTTCATTTCGTTACCAACCGTAGGTTACCTCCTCCGAGGAATTCCCGATCATCCGATAGAGGCGTCTTAATTTAGTTACAGTTGTAGTTCTGTGTGAAGTTTGTGATTAAATTTTGAGTTATTTTATATTTTGAATGATATTTTGAATGTTGCTATTTTGAATGTTGCGGTGGTGAATTTTATCTTGTTTGATTTTAGTTTTGGTTTTGGTTTTGGTTCTGTGGCTATCCTAATAATTTTAGTTTTCGTGTCTGGTGCTATCATTGTTTAGCATTCAAATTTGCTGGTATAAAAGTACAATGTGAAAGTACAAGAAAGACAACGCTGAAAACTATAAAAGCATACCTGGCGAGTCTTCTCGTTCCACCACCTGAAACTTAAAAGGCATGTTAAGGCAGTTTATATGAAACAGGGAAGTAAAATTTTGGTAGTTTTCCTAACCTTATGTCATATCTTGGTTGGTCCTTAGGAGTTTAATTAAGGATGATTTTGTCAAGCAAAACATACTAAGTTTAGTAGATCTTCAAGATATCAACATATATAGAGAAAGAAGCAGGTCCGTGCTACTCTCTCGCTGCCTGGTGGAAAAAAATC
>NW_018230385.1:273406-280939 GCF_001263595.1 Phalaenopsis equestris | reverse complement strand
TTTCCTAAAAATTCATCCTATAAAACACTCTCTTAATGAGTGATCATTGATGTCTCAATTATCCCTAAGAATAGGGTAATTATCACTTGTGATTTAACTTAAGAATTATGTGGGTGAAGACCCTTAAAGAGGCAAGTTAGTGTTGTTGGAACACTTAGCCAAATTTTGACCTTAATTGGGCTTGTAGTGTTTGAAATATGTTTTAATTTTCAATGATATTTAGTATTTTAATCCTCATTGAATTGAAACTTGGTTTAGCCTAAGTCACTACTAAGCCCTCAAGACCTAAGTGAGTGTCTTAATAAATTTTGAAAAGGTGGTCATGGTTCATGATTTGAATTTTATTTGAACACCAAAATAGGGGTATTGAATTAATTAATTATTAACTACAAAAGTCATACCCCTAAGTCCTAGATTCATTTTATTTTAATAAACTTCTAAATTTTAATAATTTAAAAATTTATTAACTTATCTTTTTAATGAGGAAGGTGGAATTAGTTTCTACCAATTAACCCCTTGTGTTTCAAACATCAAATAAATTGATTAAGATCAGAGGTTATCCATTTCCCTCCTGAAATTAAGCCTAATTGTTAATTAAGGCTAATTTTCCAAAATTACGCATTTGCCCCTAAGGCTCTATGACTTCATAATTTGTCAAATTCAATTCAAATGACTTTGGAATTTTTATCCTACCTCATTCATGGGTCAATTAAGACCTCAGAGGAGAAAATGTGATTTTTCAAAATTTAATTTAATTTATATAATTATTTTCATGCAAAAAATGATTTTTCAAAGAAAATTTCTAACTTGATCAAGATAGATCCTAATCCCTTTAAATTATTGCTGGAGGTAGACTTAGACTAGAGGAGTCCTTGGACTAAATTTCATGATTTTTTGAATTTTATTTAAATTATTAATTTTATTTAAATTATTACTTTTATTTAAATTATTACAATTATTTTAATTTCTTGGGTATTTATTAAATATAAATATTTTAAATAGAGAAAATTAAGTTTGTATTTTTCAAAAGTCACGCTAAGGTCATAAAAATAAGAGCAGAAGATTTTATATTTTTTTGAATTTATTTGATTTATTAAAATTATTTTAATGAAAACTCATTTTTAGCCTTTAAAAATTTCACTTTTAAGTTTTAAAGTTCAAAATCTTTGTTTAGAAAATCAGAAAAAATATTTTAATTGTCCCTAAGTGCTTAGGAAACAATTTAGAACATTTCAATGAGTTTAATTATTTTTGTGATTTTTAAGAATTTTTAATTATTTAAATATTTAAAATAGGTTAAAATTCAAGTTTTAATTTTAAATATTATTTTATTCTTATAAAATACTCATTATCCCAAGGAACTTAAAAAATAAGTTTTAATAAATTTTGGAGTCATTTTGATTTTTGAAAAATCATTTAAATGCCAAAATTGATGTTTATTTTTAAAAATCAACTTAGGTTATTAATTGAACTCAAAATATTTTAAATTTTTAACAATGAGTTCTCTGGACAATAAACCGTGGTGGTGATAAAAAATAAAGTCATTTAAATGTTTATGTTTTTCAAAATTAATTATCTTAATGATTTAGTGTTCATGAAAATTAAGTACGTTTTAAATGACTTGACCCATGAAATTATTTCCAAAAACTTCACTAGTCATGTGGACCTTCCAAAATTTTCTTGGAATTTTCTAATTAACATGCTAATTTCCATGATTATTTAAGCAAATAATGTGTAAAAATTTGAAAAATATGGATCTCTGTCTAGAGACTTCTTCTGACTTTAGAAAAATCAGAGGATATTTAACTTGACAGAGGCCACAACATGCCAAAATTTCAAGCCAAGGTGACAAGGTGGTGTGTCAATATGCATGGAGAATCAAATGATTCAAAACAGTGTTTAATTAGTTAAAAATAAAATAAGCCAAAAATGGACTTGAACTTTATTCCACAATGTTCTCCTCTGTTCACTGAGCAACTGGGTATTTTTATTTTGTTTTTGTGATTTTTCTACACGAAGTTAGGAATTTTCTAAGTTAGGGGTATTTAAATAAATAAGAAAAATCCTTATTTATCTACCCGTGCGTGCCACCTCAACCTATGACGGCCCCGAAGCTCCATGCGGCGCACTTCCATTTGACGCCATCATCCACCTCAGCGCTGACTCGACCCGCTGTTTATGTCCCGAAGCGCTGTCCGGCTCGATCTCCTCCGTCCATTTGATACACGCTCAATCAAACGGCTCCCCGTCATCGTCCAAGATAGAACGATCCCGTGACCGTCCACACTAAAACCCTAAGATCTCAGCCTAGACTCAACCAAATCTCCTCGGGTTTGATCCTATGAACTTGTCTAAGTGAGACAGACACATCCATATATTAATCATGCAATTAAATTAAGCCTAATTAGATGCAGAATCAAAATAGGCTCGGGAAGAGGAAAGTTTTATACCTTTTCTCTGAAAAGGGAAGCTTCAATCAAAGGTGCTCGGCACGTTCATTGATCGACACATTCATTGGGGTTCAAGGAGGCTAGGGATTAAGTCCCTGGTCTTGGTGTAAGGCCTAAGTATGAATTCGATCACGGCCGAATTTTGGTGTTGGTCTAGAGCAATGGTAGAGTCTCTGTGGAATGGGGATTTTATGGGGCTTTGGCTTATTTCTTGGTTGTGAAGGTGTGGGTAGAGTTAATTTGAGTTTGGTGCAGTGTGGAGATGTAATGGGCTCTGCCCTGGTTTCTGACAAGGTTCCAAGCTCAAAATTGAGTTCCGGCAATGGAAATTAGTGGGAGAAAATGGTTAGAATGCACTGAGGGGGCTGTGGGAAGTTTGGAGAGGCCTCTCTAATGAAATTTTAACACACCTCCCATGGCCGTGGAGGTGATTTTTTATAAAAATGGCCATGGGGTGGCTCTCAGGGCATAAGTTTGGGTGCATTGTGGTGCTTAGGTGGAGGGCAGAGGGGCTCCATCCATTAGATTGGCTGAGCTGGCCTCTAGGTTTGATTTAAGTGAGGTGCCATGGCGGTGGCTCTCAATTTTGAGCTTTTCTGGCCAATGGGCTGGACGGCCGGCCAGGGGGAGGTGGCTAGGTGCTCAGGGCATCCATAGGAATCCATCACAATAATTTAATACAATTGTGCTTTGATTTGGCAAAGATATCTTAAGCATGTATATTTTTGGGAATAAGATCCCTTAATTTGGGGGAATTTTGGTTCATGGCTTAGTTTTTTGTGGTTATAGGGGTTTTGGCCCAGCCTTAGGGGGCGCCTTAGGGGTCAACTAATGGCTGGGGCGGCGTTAATTTGGTTGCTTTAGGGTGGTTAGGTCACATTTAGTGCATGAGTCTAAGTGGGTGCAAATGACGAAATCTTGGGTTTGGTCTAGGCTAGCCATGTAAATTGACCCAAATAAATGTTGCATTTGGTGTATATGATCATAAGGAACAACTTTGGTGGAAGATGGAAGTGGGTTTGAGCTCAATTGAAAGGTCAATTTGAGGAAATTTTGAATTTTAGTCAATTTGGTCATGTTGGGCTAGGCTTGGGTCTAGCTAACCCTTGGGCTAAGTCCAAATTGATTGTTTTAAATGGTCAATAAGGACTCCATGAAGAGTTTTCAACATGAATTGGATGCCAATTTGGGGGTTAAGGCAATCAATTGGGTGAAATTTGGGGAGTGAGCAAATTTGGGGCTAAATTTGAGAATTTTGGATTTAGGCCAAATTCAAATGGATTTGAGGCTTCAACAAGGCCAATTTATGATTGAATTTGATGTATAAGAATGTTATAAAGATTTTACAACATTAATTGGGGCCAATTGACTAGGATATGAGTTCACTTTAGTGAGATTTGGTCATATGGTCAAAATTGGGGTTTTGATCTAAATCAAAATTGGGCTTAAATACTGAGCCGATTAAGCTTGGATTTGGTTTAGCTTGATCATATAAAAAGTGAATTTGAGTTTTGGATTGGAATTGTGGTCACTTGAGATCAAATTGATGGACATTTGAGTTGAATTTAGGGAAATTTGGGCCCTTAAAAATTTGATGGACATTTGAGTTGAATTTAGGGAAATTTGGGCCCTTAAAGGCAAATTTGGGGGTTTTGGTTAAAGATGGTCAAATTGGCCAAATTGTGTCATGTAGTAGTTGAGAAAAATAAAATTAAGAATATTCTGGATTTATTGAGATTTTCTAGGAATTTTTGAAATTTTAGAATTTTGGGCTATGGAGGGGTATCTTAGTAATTTGGGGTGATTTGGTGATTTTGGGTATTTTAAAAAGGTCTTTTGAACAAATTTAAGTATTTTTAGTAAATTTGGGAATTTTTACCAAGCCATGGAACAATGGAAACCAAATGGAAACCACATTTTGGGTCCTCTATATAGTGGTCTTAGCCAAACCATAACCGTAGGGCCGGTAGGTTTAGGGGGCCATTTACATGAGTATCCCAAAAAGATCAAGGGACCTAGGCTAGAAATTTTAGTTTAGGGTTGTGAGTAATTGTGGGTGTAGATGAGTGTAGTGAGTGCCTTAGCTCCAGACCAACACCCAGGGTCAACTCTAAGGCCCAGCTGTCCTAAGGGTGACTCATCTTGAGTTTCCCTTATAGTGACCCCACCTACTAAGTTCTTAGAAGTTAGGATCAATATGTGAAACTTCAAGCTGAGTAAAGAAGATGGTAGAATTTCTAGTGGTGAGGGTTCCATGTCTAGTTTTCTACGAATAGTTAGTAGGAAAGTCTTATGGCTAGACCTTAGGCTACTAAAGAGGAAAAACTAAACCTCAACCAAAAGTGAGGTCAACATAGTCAAAGTGTGCAAGAGATGTATAATGATTTCTTAGCCGTTAGTATTGAAGGGATATCAGAGAAAATCAACAAAATTGAAAATACCATGTCTGTACTGTAGACTAAGATATTAGAAATTCATACACATCTCGAGCATATTGGATGGCAATTGAAAATGCAATTTAGCCACACTAGTTATATAGAGGAAGCAGACAAGGATATGATTCTTAAGTAATAGTGGATTGAAGAAGATTGCATCAGAGTACGTCACCACCATCAATTTTATCAACTTTATATTCCGGTTGCCCAAGGAGAGACTAATGAAAGACCTGAATTTATTCCTTCTAATGAGGAATGGAATTAAGTTTTATGTTTGTTTTTGTGTGATTAAAGTTGTTATCTTTAAGTGTTTTTAGTGTTTAATACATGTGTTAGTGTATATGTTACTTATGTGTTTAATTGTGAATGTGTGTTAAGTGTTTTGTACATGGGAAAATTTTCTCATCCGAGACTATTTGGAGTGAGAATTAAGTATTAATAGTATTTGTATTTGTTTGTGAATTAATATAAGTTTGTTTTCGTGAAAATTTTGTGTTGTTTTAGCTTCGAATTGAAATAGTTATTAAGGAGAATTTTGAGAGAGAGAGAGGGAAGTTATAGGAAGTTGAAAATAGTCAATTAAGTGCTAAGAGACCATTTAGGGGTGGTTTACTTAGGCAAATAGTTTATTTTACTTAAATTTGAAGATTTAAAAAATAATACACTCGCGTCTAAGCGCCACATATCGTGCTTAAGCGTGAGCTAACCCGAGAGGTAGGAACCTAAGCGCCACTTACGTCCGCTTAAGCGCCGGTTCATGAAAACCAGTTCACAAACGGATAAAAGTGAAATTTTTGTCCGAAAATACCATTTTTAATGCCTCCCGTCGTCTTCTACCTCTCAAAGTTGCGATTTTAAGGGTTAGGGCACACCATTAAGTGGAGATTTCTTAGTAAAATCAAGAAATATTTGCTAGATTCGGATTCCTTGAGGTAAAAGTTTTACTTCTATGCAAAAATTTTAGATTTTCATCATGTATTTTGAGCACATTTGGAGAAATTTGAAATTTTACTTTTAATGGGAAAAAATGAGGAAAAATCTATGGAAATTGCTTGGGAAGTTTAGTTTATGCTTTTGGAAGTTTAGTGATTTAGACTTAATTTCTTAAGTTACTTTTTGGAATTTATAAAATTTGTAGAATGGCACCAAGAATGAAGAGGAGTAAAGGAAAAATCCCATTTGATTTGAGCAAATTTGTTAGTTCAAAGGCTCAAGATCGATACAGTGACGCTCTACGTCACAAAAAATTGATTCACGAGCGATGTTTTAAAAATCTAGGTGGAGACGTGGAAGATTTAATTATTCATTGACAGTGGGAACAATTCTGTTGTTTCTCTGCTGTCACAGTGATTTCTATTGTGAGGGAGTTCTATGCAAATCTCCTTGAAGCTGAAGACCATCGAGTTAAGGTTTGAGGAAATTTGGTACCTTTTTCGCCAGAGGTAATCAACTTGTTTTACCATTTACCACCGGATACTTTATGTTTTTATGTAAATTATAGTCCTACTGAAGCGGAGTTAGGCAAGATTATTTCATACTTGACTATTGGGAGAGGACTTTGGAAGATTACCAATGAGAAGAGAGTAAATTTCTTAACTTCAAAGTTATGTGCAATTTCAAAGGCCTGACACTATTTCATTTCTGCTTGTCTGCTTCCGACCAATCATCTCAGTGAAGTGACCAGAGAAAGAGCGACATTGAACTATTTTATTCAAGAGGGAAAGCTCATTAACGTTGGAGCTTTGATCGATCAGACTATCATCAGTTCTGCTATAGCTGTTACTACTGCAGGTCTGAGATTTGCTTACTTGACCTTTTATTTGTGCTAGTAGGCTGGGGTTAAATATGATAGTTGGGAGGACATTCTGTTACCTCTAAAGCCCATCACAAAGGTGAATGTGAAGAATTATTCTGAGCATTTGATTTTTGGCTAGAAAGGAGGATTTTCCATGAGCTATGGATTGGAAAAGTCTGCTGCATCTACCTCTGCTGCTTCTTCATCTAGACCATCTACTTCACATGCTTCTACATCTCGAGGTGAGTCTACTCATACCCAAGATGAGTTATTGCAGAAGATGATGGATAATATCAATTTTACTGCTAATAAGGTACAAAATTTAGAGCATTTTACAGATCATACAAATAGTTATAATAGAAGGAAGAGTGATTATGAAGAGAAATTCCACTCATCCTTGGAGAGCCTAATTAGAGGTGACCCAAGAGTGCAATTTCCTCCATATCCTCAAAATCCTAATTATGAGCCTACAAAAAAATGGTACAGCGGTGATTTTAAAGATGAAGAGTAGAGCTGAGAGATTTATTTTATGATTGTAATATGATATGAACTATGAACTATGTGGTATGGGCTTAATGGGCTTACTACATTTGCATCTATGTGTTGTTTTGGACTATGTTGTGTTTTGGACTTTTATGTTTTATTGTTATTATGACATTTGTGATAGTTAGTATTTGATTTTTAAATTTTAGTGTAGTAACTATTATTTTGTGTTTATTATTGTGATTTAGTTTGTTTAGAACTTAACTTAATTTCATATCTGTTATAAAGTAGAAAATCTTGCTAGCTTAGATCTTAAACTTGAAATTCAAAAACTGCTACCCTTTATTTTTCTTTTATCATGTTTGCAAGT
>NW_018230385.1:248286-273204 GCF_001263595.1 Phalaenopsis equestris | reverse complement strand
TCTATTTTCATTTCTGCTTATATATATCTAATGCTAAACTATTTAATCTATTAAAAGTTTAAGTTTGGGGGGATGAAAAATATTTTAAAAATTGGAATTTTATTTATTCTCAAATGAGCTACAAGTGAATTTGATTTGAAAAGAAAAAAAATTGATTATGTATATGAAGTTATATTATGGAATTAAAATTTGATTTTAGAAATGAGTAAGAAAAATTAGTTAATTTTTTTAGTAATAATTAAAACTCAAGTTAAAAAGTTTTTAGATGAGAAAATGATTAATATAAGTAACTATCTTTAGTAAGAAAAATTGTATCTTTGAAAAATTTAGATAATTTAGATTTTTATTTTTAACACTTAAATTTCTTTTATTAAAATAACTTCAATACTATTATTATATTTATAAGTAAAAGACTTATATCAAAACTTTGCTTTAGGAAAGGAGAAGTGGAATTCAAAATCATTAAAGGCCTATCCAAATATAGTAATCCTTGCCTAAAAAAGAAAGAAAATAAAAAGAAAAGAAAACGAAAGAAAAGAAAAAGAAAAAGAAAAAGAGAAAAAAAATTAGGAAGGAGAAGCTTGAGGATCAGTGCATAATAAAAAATTGGTTCTATATTTGATCTTTTTAAAGTATAAGACTTGAGAAACTCTTAAGCTTATAGATATAATATAGTAAGTAAAATTATTTTTAATAAAAATTTTTAAGTAGAGATAATAAAAGAACTAAATTCTAAATTTGGAAAATCTACAATACATTTCTGAATTAGATAGAAACTCAAATTTTCATCTTTCATAACTTTAAGAATTTCTAAACTTTAAGTTTGTCACATTTACTAAATATTTTTTTCTAAATTAGACTGCTATATTTCTAAATCTAAATTTTAGTAACTCCTAAAAAAACTCATATACATATCATACATATGTAGTTTTTAGAAATTGAAGCGTCACTTGTTGACAAGTAACGTTTTATGTTTGGGGGATTTTGATACAACTAAAATATATAGTGTTTTTAAATACTTTTTTATACATATTTTTGAGATATTGCGCTTTAATGGAAGGTATTTTTGTGTTTTTCTTGCAGATATAAATAAAAAGGTGAAAATTTCTTAAAGGAGTGAAAGTGGATCAAATTTGAAGCAAAAAGGTAAAAAATGTGCAAATGTGTTTTGGCGCCTAAGCCCCAGATCTGACACTTAAGCGTCGGTTAAATAGAGAAGGTCGCGCCTAAGCACCGAGGTCCCATGCTTGAGCACCAATGGTAGTTACTAGACGAGTAAAGTCAGTTTTTGCAAATTTTGAAGAGGTTTTTGAGGCACCCATTAACTTAATAGGTGGTTATAACCACCAGGGACAAAAATTATCACGAAAAGATGCATCTCTTTAGGAAATACATCGAATTGGGACACATTTTGAAGAGTTTCCAAGGCAGCTCATGGAAAACTAGAAAAGAAAGAAGAGAGGACTTGAAGAGAGGACATTGAAAAGAGTTTTGAAAATACTTGGAAAGTTTTGAAAGTTCATCAATTTAGGGAGTTAGTTCAGAGAAATTTTCAGGCACCTAGTTCAGAGAAATTTTCTAGCACTACTTTTACTTTTACTAGTTTATTTTTGTTAGTTTATTTTGATTGATTGTAAAGAGAAGAGATTTAAAGGAACTTCAAGAATTTGGTGGAGAACTTGAGATAAGTTGTTATCATTTTGCTTTGAGACTACTTTTGGTTTTGATTGAGACTTGTTGTTGGTTTGACAATGATTTCTACTTTTAAACTAAAGTGTGGTTTTATTTTCTCCATGGATTCTGAGTTGTTTTCTTTGTCTTTATTCTTAAAATGTTAAGTAATTAAGTTTTAGATGGGAATTGTGGAGAGTATTGATCTTTAATGTTGGAAGAAGTTATGATGATTTAAATCCATTTACTTCATTTACTTCTTGATTTGGCCAATCCATATGTTAAAATCTATTGTGCGAACTTGTAAGAACTGGGCTGGTATTGTCTCAGTCAACAATTGGAAAAAATCACATGAGGTTGAGGTTAACAATTGGAAAGAATCACATGAGCTTGTATGAATGAGAATGTAATTCGTATGATTTAGTGCAAATAAAATTCATTGAGTTCATTGAGGGGTGTAGAGTTAGAAGACTTTAAAGTGACAGGTTAAAGCCCCCAACTTGGTTTATTGTTTTAGGTTTTGATACGAGATGTTAGCCCCCAGGTGGAGGGAATCTAGGGAACTCTAGTGTGAGAGCTAGTATCTTTCGTGCCTAGCCGGTCTTGAGAACTATTCAAATTTTAAATTAGCCAATGTTCTTTATAGCATCTCTAGTAAGGGTAGTAAATATTATTGCTTCTATTTGACACAACACAATTTGCAAACTTCCACAACAGAATTCCTATACTTATTACTGATTCATGATAAGAAGAAAGATATTTTTCTTATTAAGTGTTTTTCATCTACAAAACTTTAGTTATCTTTTTAAGTTATTACTGGTTTGTCAAAATATCAAAATTACCAAAAATATTTAAATTTTTATTACTACAAAGTATATTGAGTTTAAGTAATTATCTTTTTAAAAATAGAAAGTTTTCTAAATGTGCATACTAAATATAGAAAGTTTTCTAAATGTGCATATTGTATAAATTCCCTGTGGGTTTGATATTCAATTCTTAATCAAAAAGTCCTATATTACTTGATAATGATACGTATACTTGCGTAGTATCCCTATATATAAATTAAAAGTTGAATTCTTATTTTTTTTCAAGATCAAGTTTTTTGTTTTATTGTAAAGTAAGGAAATATAAGTGAAATATAATCTAAAATATTGTTTTACTTTGCATATTAGCAATATTAAGGGATCACCCAGTACTGGCGCTTAAGCGCTAGTAAAATTGACAAGGCCACACTTAAGCACCAAGTACCTCGCGTTTAAGTTTTAGAAGTAGTTACTTGGTGATTCAATGAATTTGGACAATTTTTTGAAGAAGTGTTTGAAGCAACTCTCGGTGAAAATGTGGAAACAATTAATGGACATGAAAATGCATTCAATTTGCTTTTTAAAGGAGGCAACTCTTCAAAGATTCATTGAATTTTCACACATTTTAAAGGGACACTGAGGTACCTTTTGAAAAATTATAAAAGAAGACTTAGATTTGAATGACGGGAGCTCTCTCCTACACCTCCCCTAGCCACTCCAGAGCCACCGCCCCCTCTTGACACCGCTGATGCCTCTCTCTCTTAGATTAATTAGGATACTTTTTGAGAGAAGAAGAAGAGAGGAGTTGTAGTGTGTGAGTAGAGAGTATTGTAAGAGAAAAAAAGTGAAGAGATTCAAAGGAACTTCAAGAGTTTGGTGGAGATGATTTGAGTTAAGTTTTATCTTTGTGACTACATTTGGTTTTAATTTAGACTTCTTGTTTGTTTGCATGATTTCTACTTTCAAACTTAAGTGTGGTTTTGTTTTCTCCGTGAATTCTGAGTTTTTTCTCTTTTTCCTTAAAGTGATAACTGATTAAGAATTGGATGGAAGTTGTGTGAAGTATTAATCTTTAATGTTGGAATAAGTTGTGATGATTTTAAACCTTGTACTTTATTTTCTTCTTCATTTGGCCAATTAAGATGTTAATATTTGTTGTGAGAACATGTAAGATATGAGATGGTATTGTCTCAGTCAACTAATGGTAAAAATCGCATGCGATTGTATGGATAAGAATATAATTCATATGATTGAGAGCAAATAAATAGGGAAATAAACTTTGAAGGGTGTAGAATTAGAGGACTTTAGAGTGACAAGCTAAAGCCCCCAATTTAGTTTATGGTTTTAGGTTTTGATACGAGATGTTAGCCCCCAAGTGGAGGGAGAAGAGGGAACTCTAGAGTGAGTGCTAGTATCTTCTCTACTTAGCCCATCTCCAAGACTATTCAAACTTTAAACTAGCTAATGTTTATTGACCACATTTTTGAGTTCTTCTTTTCCCTTCCTTAGATACACTAGGATCTAGCCTTAGGATTTCTATTTTGACTGTCCTAAAGGACTAGACTGGGATCTACACGACTTAGAAATTCAGACCTTTTCTTCGCTCCTTGAAGTTTCATATTGACAGTTTCTAAACCTCGACGTCCAGTTGAGTCAATTATAGCTGAACATGTTGAAACTCTTGCTGTGTTCTTATAGGGATTTAAAAGCCATAAGTGAACCCCACATCGTGTGATGTTTGACTATCTGCCGCAAGCAGTTTATTTGATATTGGTTATTGATTATGTGAAGACCGGTCAATGATTCACTCGTTAAACGGTTCTAAATGTGTCACAATAATTTCATTTGACGTGTCGTGCGCGAATTAAAGTTAAATTGGCTCGATCATCGATGAATTTGTCTGGATGACCACAGATCGCGAAACAGACCACACCGTCGCGTCCAGAACATCAATTTTAGCTAAGGAGGATACCCATTTTGTTGGGGTGCTGCACACAAATGAATTGCACAAAATTTGATATTTTCTTTTAATAAAAAAATATATAATAATATTTTTAATAAAAAGTTTTTTTTTTAATCGTAAATCTAATCTCATGCTCACATTCCTCCCCTTCTCTTCTTGGAACCCTTCTTGCTCTAACCAGACCTTTTCCTCTTCCTCCCTTTTCTTGACCGGATCTCGAAACTTCTTCTAGTTCTCTGGTGATCTCTTTCATCGCCGATCTTAACCGACCTTCATCGCCAGTCGCCTTGCCGGTAACACTTTTCTAACAAACCCTCCCGCCCAAATGCGTAAGGCCCATCGATGGGCATCCCTCTTCCCTCGGCTATGAATACCCCCTTGGGGAAGAATTTAGGGAGTTTTTTTTTGTTTGAGCGATTTGAGGATTTATTTTGATTGAGGCTTGCTCTATACTTTGTAGAAGTCATTTGAGGGAGGTTTTTTGGGTTCGATTTTTCTGACTCGTATACTGAAGAGGAATTTTTGCCGACTCGCTATTTCTTTTGGATTTGGCTTCTTCCATTCTTGAGATTTAGAGATTATTTCTGCTTACTGCTTCTAAGTTCTTTAAAAAAAACTTTTGGAAGCATTCAAAAGTAAGCTCTCCTCCTCTGCTTTGAATGTTTCAAAGGATTCTTGTCCTTAGAAATACCTTTATATAAGAATTTTTATTCATGAGATGGACTTGTGTTACAATATCAGGAAGTAGATAAGATTTTTAATATTTCTCCAGAATTATATTTGGTTGCTTGGAGAGATTACTTGAGGTTTTTCTTGTGGAACTTAAAGTCTTCTTTCCTCTCTTACACTCGTTCATAGATCTTAAATATGGTTTCAATTTCAAGAAATAAAGAAAGGTGGATTGAAATATGGTGATTATAATCATTTATTTGAGTTGGCTATTATTTCTGTTCTTTTAAAGATAAAGAGAATTTATGAGAAAACTTCATTTGAAGAGTTAGAACTTTGCATTCTTACATGAACCTCACTTTTTTTCCTTTCGATTCTCTTTTATTTTGGCTGCAGTTTGTTTTGTTTTATAGGAAAAGTCTTCTATTCTATACTAATTCTTGGTTTGATTTATATTTTTCTGATTTCCTTTCATATTTGGTTTGAATCATCTATTTGCTCGGCAAGAGGTTCAGCTTTCCTTGAGAGTTCTAGCTTCAAACTATTAAGCATTGGAAGTATTATTTTATTTCTTTTTTTTTTCTCCCTTTCATTTTATGCTTTCTGGGTTTTTGAAAGAAAATTAAATCAATTCTTGTTACATTCTAAAATCTGAATCAGATTGATTTAATTTTTTTTCATGGATCATTATTCCCTTAAGTCATTAGAATTCGGATTTGATGCTTTAAATCATTGGATAATCTGTAGGAGGTCTGAATTATGGGTAAATAAATATTTGATTACTCTTGTGAGAAGCTTGTGTTCCCTGTCTTATTTCTTTGGTTGCTATACGGTTCAGACATATGGATTTTTATACATTTACATGTATACCGTTTAATTCTTGTGTATTTACTGTTTAATTTCTAAACTCCAATTCTTTACACACATGCTAACCGATTCTTATCCATTTGCATATCTAATACCTCTCTTTTTTTTGTTAGTATTTCTGATTTACGATTCAAATTTGGGAAAACTAGTTTTCTTGCATCCTTTTATAATTCTACCACATACTTTTTATTGGGAGATGAAAATATTTTGCTTTGAATATAAATGTACTTGGGAAGATTTCTCATATGCACCTCTTGATGACTATATATTCACAAACCCAATATTGAACTACTTCACGTTTATGCCATCTAAAGCTTTCTCACTAAATCAACATATGAGGTGTATAGTTTTTTTTTAGAATCTGGAGATATTTGAAGATTGAAAGTTTATTTAACCTTAAAATTATTATATCGGATTGGGTTATTAATACATGCAAAATTTATTTTGGTGGCTCGGTTTTACTCTTTATAGTATTATTTTTTGTCCTCTTTGCTGTCCCTTGTTTAAATACATGCTGGAAATCATTTTTATGGTTTGGAAAATACCTTTGGGGCACAGTTTTTATCCTCTTTGCTGTCCCTTGTTTAAATACATACTGGAAATCTTTTTTTCAATTTGGGAAATATATTTTGGGTTCGGTTTTCGGTTCTCCTTTCTGCCCTCTGTTCGAATACATGCTGGAAATCATTTTTATGGTTTGGAAAGTATAATTTGGGGCTCAGTCTTTATTCTGTTTTTCTGTCCCTTGTTTAAATACATTTTGGAAATCATTTTTATGGTTTGGGAAATACATTTGGGGGCTTGATTTTCGGTTCTCGTTGCTGCCCCTTGTTCGATTACCTACTGGAAATTTTCATGTCTTGGAATATGTGTTTGGAGTTGCAGTTCTTGCTCCTCTTGCTTTTGGATTTTAATCTCTTTTTGGAATTGGCTCTCTGTTTACATAAATTTCATAAGTTTGAACTTGGCGACATGAGAATAGAAACATATTTCTCCTTGAAAACTCAATGGAGCATGCAATGATCACATGTACAGGTTTAAAGTTTGAACTTAAAGGTGGAAGGTGAATGTTATAGAAATGCTCAATTGATTACTTCTCTCATTTTCTCGACATGAAATATATAAAATTTTTTTGGATGAGCATAAGAAATATTGAGGTGGCCTATTAGTTCGAGATGAGGGACAACATGCGACAACAGGCAGCAATGATGCAAGAGAACCATTGATCAACTCTTCTTATAGTTGAAAATAAAAATCAATATTCAATTAGTGCGATGCCCTTTCACCCCTAAGTCGCCAACAGCTCTAACCCTTTTCAAAAGGCTTGTGAATTGGTAATTAGGAAAGAACAAATATTACAAGTTTTGCACAGATAATACAATTGTAAAAGAGCAGATATTACAAGTTTTACATAAATACTACACTTACAAAAGGAATAGATACTACAACCACACAGTGATAAGTCCTACACCATAGACACTATACACTGCATTAATATGTATATAGTTAATAACACTCATCTATACACTCCCTATATCATATAACATATTTCATACACTACACAATAAAAAACGCGATACACAATAGACAGAATACATTATACTCTACACGACAGATACTAAATTTGTAACCCATCATACCCTATACACTAAACACTCCACATAATAGACATCACAAGAATAGAATAGATGTTATATTTCTTTTGAAATTCTAGATACTATGCATCATTTATCCTAATATCACGTATAGGCACACCATATCCTGATAAGTTCAGATACTATACATCACTTATCCTAGCATCACACATAGGTCCACTTCGCCCTGATAAGTTCAGATACTATCTCACATAGGTACTTTGTACCTTTAATAAGATATGTCTGGACACTGTTTAGATTCACACATTCGTTGAACGATAGGGTCTAGGGTTGCCTGATTATACGGGTAATTTGTTGTGACCTCTAGTTGATATTGGTAGGTTGACTTTGATATATCAGTTGCATGTGGGATCGAGATAAAAGAGAAAGGAGGTCTAGTCTGAGCCTAACCCCAAATTAAAAGCTGATATCCTACTTTAAATTCTCATATGCTTATCATTTAACCTTTCTTTTATAATCTACAAATGTTTGTCTAACCTTTTTATATCATGCAATTGGAATGTGTTTTGTAGCATTGCCAAACTTAATTAGGTACATTTAGTTGTTTCAATTTTGTTTCTACACTGCATATTTCTTTATTTACTGCTTAGCCTTTTCTTTTTTTCATTTTTACTTTACTTTCATAGTTTTCCTTCAGTCCTTTTCTATTACAGTGGTTTACTACACAGTTGTTCCCTTCCTGTACTGCATCGTACTATAGACATTCATCTGTATTCATACTTTGAAATATTTTTTTCCTAGCATGCTCATGCAATCACCTAGGATAGGCCGTTCGAGGAATGATTTTCTCTTTTCTTTATCCCTTTTTTGGAACGAGATGGCAAAGACATCAAATGATGATTTATCCCCGGACAGTGATTCAGACAATGACACGAGCAAATGACGACTCATCTCTAGATCATGGTCAAGACAACAACAGAAGAAGGAAGGATGAGCTTCAACCAAGCTTTGATAGATTTAAATAACACACCTATATGACGCTGAGGTTGTTCGTTTGACAGGACGTAAATTCTCACATTATCTTTTAGGACTTTCTATGATTTTTATATCGTATGATATAAGTCCTAAACTTTTTTTTAGGATTCCAAGGTTGTCGTTCAGTACGAACTAAATCTTCAAATTTTCTTGGGCTATTTGCGTATGACGTGCAAATACAAGTCCCGAACATCTAAATAATTTGCAGGACTGAAACATCAATTAATTTCTCTTTTAAAGAAATAAATTCAAACCATAGTTTAGTTTGAGATGTCACTGAATCTTATTCGATATCTTCGACATCTCCTACTTTTCACTCCTTTGGATTCTAGAAATAACTGTTCTTTCTTAAGCCTTGCCCACTTAATTTTCTTATAAGCAATCGTGGAAACCTAAACATTAAATTCTTGAAGACGAAATCTCTGATCATTATCTAGAGTTTTCTCAAATGACCCCCGTCATTTGCGATGTAATTAAATTTAGGGGCTTGCCTCTATATATAATTAAAAACCCAGATTAATCTAAACCATATCTAATTTGTGTAATAGATAGGGGAATTTGTCGGTTATAAATTTTGCAGACTAAAATAGAGTCATAAGCTTTTAAGTTTAGATTGTTAAGCCTACCAATAAGTGATACGTTCATCCTTTGAGATGATATATTATTTATGGTATCGTGCTCAGCTATTTAAATTATTAGATATATGAGGTCTATTTGGTCTCATCATTTTCCAAAAAAAATAATTAAAAATACCATTTTTACAAAATAAAAATTACATTATATACTAAATTTAAATTTTAAAATCCTATTTTCAAAAACAAAAAATACCCGACAATGTTCTTTATAGTATCTCTAGTAAGGGTAAAGAATACTTTTGCTCATACTTGACACAACACAATTTGAATACTTCCACAATAGAATTCCTATACTTGTTACTTATTTATGAAAAGAAAAAATATATTTTATTTAAATTGCCTTTATCTTACAATATCTAGTTAAATTTAGTTTTTTTCTTACTTTACTTTCAATTATCAAAATTTACTTTCAATTATCAAAAGTTCAAAAGTTAACAAAAAGAATCAAACTTTCATTCTTATTATAGCATCAATAGTTTTAGTAAGAATATTTTGCAAAGTAAAATTTGTTACTAATTCTTTTAATTTAGTTGCAAACTGTATTTCTCTTTGTGGGTTCAATATTTAAGGCTAAATAAATAAGTCATATATTACTTGATATCGATATTTAGACTTGCATAGTATCTTATATTTAAATGCAATAATAGCATTTCTATTTACTTCGAAGTCCAAATTTTGCCATGCCATTACTAAGGATCAAGTTTTTGACACAGATTGCAAAGTAAGAATTATAAGTAAGAAAAAAATAAGAATATAATCGCATATATCGTACTGCCATATAAGATATGGATCAAGTTTTTGGCGTTGTTGTCGGGGAGAATAAAATTTTTTGAGGAAATTTTTAGAAATCAGATTTCTATTTTTAGAAAGTCTTATTTAAACTTTTAGATTTATTATAAAAATATGGTAGTGTTGTTTTATATAAAGTTATTTTTTGTGTGATTTTATTTTATTTTTTTTGTAATAATTTATGCATAGTTTAGGTTCTAAAGGACTAGGCCCTTCGATTCTGAATTAGACAGATGTATTAGAAAAATAAAAAAAATGAAAAATATAGAAAAGACCAAAAATTTTAAGAAATGGAAAACCAAAATAATCAAAAAGATAAAATTAAATAGAACTTTAAACCTTTAAGAGATTATGCTAACCCTACATTAGATGAACTTCAATGTTGTATTCAAAAACTTGCAGTAGTGGCTAATTCATTTGACCTTAAACTTCCTATTATCAAAATGGTATCAAATAATCAATTTGGGGAAGCACTGTTGACCTCACTTTTGGTTGAGGTCTAATTTCCTCTTTAGTAGCCTTGGGTTTAGCCATAGGACTTTCCTGTTGACTATTTCTTTAGTAGCCTGTAGCCTTGGGTTTAGCCATAGGACTTTCCTGTTGACTATTCCTAGATGACTAGTAAAGGAACCCTCATTATTAGAAACTCCAAACTCATCTATTCTATATTTGAAGTTACACATATTGGTCCTAGCCTCTAACTTTTAGTATGTGGGGCCAGTATGGGAGAGCTCAAGGGGAGTCCCCATGGGACTTTTTGGCCTTAGGGTGGACCCTGGGTTGTGTGGCCTTGGTCAGTTTCACACACACAAACACTTGATGCCCCCCTCATACACTCAAAAACTCAGGCATTAGTCAAATATGCTTAGTTGGTCCCTTAAAATTTTGGGAAACTAATGTAGATGGTCCCCTAGGCCACTAGCCCTTGGCTAGGGTTTAGTTGAGACCAGTACATGGATGACTAAGTAGGGAATTCTACTGTTCCATGGCTCAAGTAGGGTGGTTGTGTGGTTGACAACCCCAATCCTAAGAAAATACCAAATTTTGCCTTTTTCCCCCAAAACCTACCTCAATTTTCCAAACTACCCTTGAAACTCCAATTTACCAACCTACCCTTGAAACCCCAATTTTGACCAAAATCCCAAAAATTACTCAAAATACCCAAATTTGTTCCAAATTATTTCAAACCATTTGAAACAAGCCAAATTGCCCAAAACACCCTAAATTGTTCCAAAAGCTTCAAAATAATTTTAAATGTCCCCAAAACCAATTTGGACTACTCCATTGAGCCAAGTTTGACCAATTTGACCAATTTTGGCCAAAAGCCCCAAATTGCTCTTAAAGGTCCAATTACCCCAATTCACCTCCAATGTACACCAATTTGATCCCAATTTTTACCAATTTCAATTCTAAACTCAAATTAATCATGCTTAAAATTAATTGAAACTAAATCAAAGTTCAATTGGACCTAATTTCAAACCTGAACCCTATGCCCAATTCAAAATCCCCAATTGGACCCTAAGCCAAAATTTCACCGAATTGAACCTTAAACCTATCCAATTGCCCAAATTTTGAATCCTAAATTCTTTACAACACTCACATAGATCAAATTGAACCCTCAATTGTCCTTGTTCAAGCCCCAATCTTACTCAAATTCAACTTGGACCAAAAACCCCAATTTAGCTCGAAAACTCCAAATTCCACCAAATTGAACTTCATAACCCCAAAATTACCACTCAATTGGTTTTTAAAACTCTTCATAGAAATCCCAAGAACTAATTTGAGCCATCAATTGGGCCTGAACAAAGCTCTAGCCCAATCCAAACCTAAGGCTAACCAAAATGCACCAAAATTGGCCATGAGACCAAAATTGGCAAAATTGGCCATGAGCCAAAATTCATCAAATTGAGCTTCCAAATCAACTCAAAATCACTCAATTCTTTTTCTAAACTCCTTGTGACAATCATATAAACCATTTTAACCTATTAATTGAACTCAATGTCATGACTAGCCCAGCCCAAACCCAACTTTAAGGAAAAATGCCCAATATTGAACCCATGCTATAAAGTTGACCAACTAGATCAACTTAATCAAGCCAAAGCCATCACAACCACCCTTTGGACCCTAGTTACCAAGCTAGACCCACCTAGCCCACCATACATAAGACATGGACCAATGATTAAGAAAAATATGGAAAGAGGTCCCTTGATTTAGGGGATCTCCTTCCATATTTGTCTTAAAACAAGATACACTTTCCATCAGCCTTAACCATTAAGGGTCAATCATCATTAGCATCCCTCTTGCTCCCTCAACTCCTCTGGCCACCACCCCTAGCTTTGCCAGCCAGCCTAGTCCCCGGAAGTTCCTAAAACTGAGAACCACCCTTTTTTAAACCAAACCCATTTGACCCATCCAAGCTGGTTCATCCCATTTGATTACTTCCCTCTTTCTCCCCTCCACTTAAGCATCAAAACTCACCCACTGGCTTGGTCATTTGAGCCTTAATTTCCACTCTATTAAACTCCCTCATTTAAGGCTAAGAAGAGAGATCACCATGTACCTTGGGGAGAATCTGTCAAAATTCTTCCAGAGGCTCTTCAAGAACTTCTAAGTTCAACCACGCCATATCCCTCCTATGAATCCTTCTTTGAGAGCTCAATTTTGAGTTCAAAATCCAAGGGCTTTAAGTGATTCAATCCAAACTCCACCAAACTTCAAATTGATTCTTCCTTTGGCTTCCCTGAGCTAAATGAAGAAGTTTTCCATCAAAAACTTCTTTTTTCGAGCACTCCACCCCACCTCTAGACCAAGGTCGCTCCACTTTTTCACTGAACATATATTTGGACCATTCATCAAAGGAAAAAAAACACAACCAAGAGGTTTTTTGGACTCCACTGAAGCTTCTACAAGCACCCAATCAAGGCCTCACCTCTTGGAAAAAGGTATAGACTATTAACCCTAATTTTAAGCTCGGTTTCACCAATTATGAAGAGAAGTTTGATTTCATAGAATTGTAACCATATAGATGTGTTTTTATTGAGTAGATGAAGGTGTAGTAACAAACCACACTTAATTTGGTTGAGTATCGAGTGAGATATTTGGGTTAGAAGTTGAACGGTTCACGATTTACACCAGTTATGGACGAGGATGGAGGAATTTCTGATCGTGCCTATATCAAATGGATGCTCTGAATCAAGATTGATGAGGAAATGGAACGGTAAAGGCGGGGTGCGTGGCAGTTGATTTAATTAGAGGCGCCAAATGGTGGAGCGCTGCGTGGAAAGTTCGGAGTTGCATAGGATGACGTGGCACTGACTAGATTAAGGAGTAAATAGGATTTAAATGAATTAAATAAATACAAGAACTTAGAAAATTCATATCTTTGCAAAAAAAATCATAAAAAAAAAAATAAAATAGCCTCTTGCTCAGTGAACAAAGGAGAATAATGTGGACCGAAAATAAAAATTATTTGATGAGCCTCTAATTTTTTATTAATTAAATAACCTCTGAGGACTTTTAATTTTGATTGATTAAATATTATTTTTCAAAGTTTGAAACTTTAGGGGATCATTCCTCATAACAAAGGGGATGTTCTATGATTTTTCTAAGGTCAGAGAGCATCCCTATGCATGTAACCTTAATTTCCAAGCTTGGATGGCTATTTTGGATTAAATAAATTATACAAATTGAAATATCACTTGGAAATACTTGGAAATATATCACTTGGAAATTTATGGGATGAATTTTAGTAGGTTTCCTATGGTCAGAGAAGCTTAGGAAAAATGTCACAATATTTTGGATAATTTTTTATATTTTATAGCTATCTAAATGCCTAAAAGTTTTATTAATTTATTTAATGTAAACTTTGTTTAAAAATTAAAAAAATCAATTCCAAAATGTGTAGAAAAATCATGTTGACTTAGTGTTAAAGTTTGAATTTTTTTTTATTACGTTTAAGTACTAAAGTTGATTTTCTAAGAAAAATTTTATTTTTGTACAAAATTAATTATGTTAAATTAAGTATACTTAGAAAAATTATAAAAAGTGGTTTTTTGAGTCCCTTGTGTTTAGAAGCACTTAGGAAAACTAAATATTAAATTTAAAGAAATACTTTATTTTCAAGCCTATTTTTGAATTAAAATAATTAAAAATAATTAAAAATTCAAAAAAAAAAAAAAATGGTTCAAAGTGTGCTTAATTATTTTCTAATCATTTAGGACTCATTAAAATATTTTTCTTACTTTTCCTAAGTTAAAAAATTTTTTAAAGGCTAAAAATGCATTTCCCTATTTTTCCATTTAAAGTAATTATAATAATTAAAACGTGTACTAAAAAAAATATAAATTTTTTTTCCAAGTGTTCCTCTAACCCAGGTGAATCTCTAATAATTCTATCATGACCAAAAATCTTATTTTGATTAATTAAATAAATTAATATTAAAAAATCATATTTTTGAATTAAAATAATTATATAAATTGAATAAAAATCTAAAAGAGCACATCTTCTCCTCTGGTAATTTAATTAACCCATGATTGAGTCTCCATGATCATGTCAGAGAAGTCACACCAGATGGAGAAAAGGAAGAATGAGATCGTGCATGAGAATCTTCTCGATCCGGTGACCATGTATGAATACCTTTTTGCCTCTCTGTGGTCTTTTGAACTAAATGATTAGAATTTCAGCTACATTTTGACTTTCACTAGTGATAACATAGCTGACCATTACCAATCGAACCTCGATCATGATTCCTAAAATGATCCTCAAATCATACTCAAGTTCAATGAACACGTTAACGAGAATGGAGAAGAGGTTGACAACACCGGATATGATAGTTCTGGGAGTGAGGGGCCAAACCTCACGTATCAAGGGACACTGATAGCAATCAGGTTAAATTTTTTAGATTCAGAAATGACACCAGAAGAGTTGGCTACAACATTAAGAGAGGAAGAGATCATAGAAATTAGTTTAAGGAGTGGGAAGATATTACCCCATAGGACGACTCCAATGGAAAAAGGAAAACAACTAATCACTCATGGTAAATCACCCCGCCTCTACCAGCGGAAGAAACACATAATCAAGTAAAAGTTGGAGGTCTTTATAAAGTGGATTATAACGTACTAGCTCATTGATACAACAAAAATATATAGTCTTTATGTACACAATTTTAAACCTATTTTTGAGAAATTACCCTTTAATATAAGGTATTTGTGTGCTTTTAATTCAGGTACAGTTAAATCAATGAAACAAGGTCAAAGGAGTGAAAAATGATCAAATTTGAAGCAAAAATGAAGAAGGTGTAAAATTAAATTGAGGTGACTATGTGTCCTGGACTGGCACTTACACACCAATAAAATAGAGAAAGCCGTGCCTAAGCACCCAGTACCTTGTGCTTAAGTGTCAGAAGTATTTACTTGTTGATTCAATGATTTTGGATAAAATTTTGAAGAGTTTTGTGAAGGAAACCTTGTTGAAAACATGGGTATAGTTAATGGACACGAAAGTTCATTAAATTGGCTTTTGAAATAAGGTAACTTCTAGAAATTCATTGAATGTGGACACATTTTGAAGAGACAAAATGGCACCTTTTGGAAAATTATAAAAGAAGACTTCGATTGAAGAAAAAAGAGAGATCCATCTTGTGCCAACCACCAAACACTGCCACCCCTGCCCATTGCCGCCACTCCCGCCGCTTTTCTTATCATTTTTATTTTTAGTTTGTATTGTAAATGAAGAAAGAGATTCAAAGGAACTTCAATACTTTGGTGGAGAGGATTTGAGATAAGTTTTTATCTTTGCGACAATATTTGGTTTTAGTTTAGACTTTTTATTTGAGTGCACGATTTCTAATTTGAAACTTAAGTGTGATTGTGTTTTCTCCATGAGTTCTGAGTAGTTTTCTTTATCTTTTTTTCTTAAAATGATAATCTTTTTTCTTAAAATGATAAGTGATTAAGTATTGGATGGAAGTTGTGTGAAGTATTTATCTTTAATGTTGGAAGAAGATGTGATGATTTTAAACCTTTTACTTCATTTTCTTCTTGATTTAGAAAATTAAGATGTTAATAACTATTGTGAGAACATGTAAGATCCGAGATGGTACTGTCTCAATCAACAAATGATAAAAATCACATTTGATTTCATGGATGAGAATGTAGTTCATGTGATTGAGTGGAAATTAATAAGGAAATAAATTTTGAAGGTTATAGAATTGAAGACTTCACTTTATAGTGACAGGTTAAAGCCCCCAATTTGATTTATAGTTTTAGGTTTCGATACGAGATGTTAGCCTCCAGGTGGATGGAGAAGAGGGAACTCTAAAGTGAGAGCTAGTATCTTACTTACCTAAACCATTTTCAAGACTATTCAAACTGTAAATTAGCCAATGTTCTTTATAGAAAATCTAGTAAAAGTAAAAAAATACAATTACTCTTATTTAACATAACACAATTTGAATACTTCCACAAAAAATTCTTGTACTTGTTACTGATTCATGATAAGGAAAGGATATTTTATTTAAATTGCTTTCATCTTGCAAATATCTAGTTAAGTTAGATAGTTGCTCACTTTAATTTCAATTATCAAAAATCATAAAAAGAACTAAACTTTTATTCCTATTATAGCAATTTAGAGTTAAAGTAAGAATATTTTGATTTATAATTACATATTGTAGTTTTTCTTGTGGATTTGATATTCAAGGCTTAATCAAAAAGTCCTATATTACTTAAAACCAATACGTGCACTTGGGTAGTATCTTATCTTAAATAAAATAAATGAATTCTTAATTGCTTTGAAATCAAGTTTTTGGCATCATTGAAAGGTAAGAATAATAACTAAGGAAATATTAAGAAGAAAATCACATACATCGCATTAACAACTATAAAGAGAATCGAGATCAATTTTTTGGCACAGTTGATAGGGACAATTATAAAATTTTTAAAATTTTTTTTGAAAGCAACTTAAATATGCCCCATAAAATTTAAATTATCATAAACATAGGGAAATCTGAATTGATATTATAACTTGACACATTAAAAAACTTAAACTCGTCAAGGCGAGGAGCTTGGAGCTAACAATGTGAGTAGCATGACCATCTTCAACAGCAAGAGGATCTAAAATAACATGTCTTTCCTTAGAATTAAATAATAATCCATAGGACTTCGAGGTTGTCTGCCCAGTGCAACATAAATCCTCAACTCATCTTTAAGCCTTTGTATAGCTCTGCTATACAATATGAGCCCCAACTCATCTTAGGATCTAGAGGTTTTCGTTCGTCACGACCTAAATCCTCATATCTTCCAAGCGATTTGTGTGGTAATTTCACACAAATGTAAGCTCTAACTAATAAAATTGGTGGGATGAAACATTTAAATTTTTCTCCTCTAAACTGAAGCGAAACCATATGGTAGCATGGGAAGTCACTCAGGTTCTCCTCCGGATCTGTGACATGCACTAGTTCTTACTCCTTTAGATTCTACAATAAATGTTCCAAGTTTGAACCATTTCCCTTTCACACCTCTTTGTCCGATCTTGTTGAAAACTCATAACCTTTTGACCTACTTGAAGATAACTCTTCTTGATCTTTATCGAGAGTTTTCTTAGGTCACTTCGGTTATCTAAGATGTAATTAACTATAGGGGCTTGCCCTTATAGGAAGTTTTTCCGAACCCAGCTTAATATAAAACCTATTTAATTATTTGTATTAAATAGGGAACTAGTAGGTAAATAAAATGATTTCGCAGGCCAAAGGGATGTTATATATTTTTTAGTTTATTTGATTGAGCCTCATCCTCAAGTCTTGTGTTTATCCTTTGGGATAGATATAGGGTTTGAGTTGGCTCCCTATATGTTGAACATTAAAAGTAGTACAAAAAGTTCTAATGGAGGGGTCCCCTTACAAAAGGAGCGCGACCAATCCTAAAAAAAAGCCTACAGGAGTGTAATACAACTAAATAAAGACAAAATGGGAGAAGCCCCAGAAAACTAAAGCTCTTTTAGTTGACTAGGCTTGATTTGAGGTGAGGAGTCTCCAGCTTATCACCATGAAGCAGGAGGGCAAGAGGGGTGGGAGGCCTTGTATCAACTGAAATGGAGTTAGAAAAAATTTCTTGTCTGGTCAGCCAACTTGCAGGTTGGCTTCCTTCTCTGTAAATGAAATACATTTAAACTGTGAACTTCTTGTAAAAATTGCCAATTTTCTGTTTCCATTTCATATGGTGCCAAGAGGAAAGCTGCTCTGTGGTAAGTAAGGTGATCAGCTGTAAAGAGTCTACCTCATTCCACAATTTGTGTCGTGTTGCTTTCTGTGCAAAGGTAAGGGCCCAATAAGCAGCAATGAGCTCAGCTTCAAGAGCATCATTGGCCACTGTGGGAGCATGAAAGAATAACATATATTTGTTGGAGGAATTTCTGAAAACCCCCCAACCCTGCACCCCATTTAGAGAATCTACCATCAGTTTTAATTTTCATGGTTTGAAAATCTGGAGGTTGCCAAATGATAGTATCAATCTTGTTGTGACTATTGATAGCAGTGGTCTGAGGTAGGCTGATGTTAGGAATGTTCTTGAGCTAGATCAACTTGTTTAAATAAGAAACAAGGTTTCTAGTCACCTTGTTGTGTTGAATAATCATGTCTCCATGATTGCTATTGTTCCTACATATCCACAAGAACCAGGCCACAATAAAAGGAATATACTCACTTTGTTTACTTTTACAGCTATGCGATCCATCTTTGAGACTAGAGTAGTCCTTGTCCAAGTTCTCACCTTTAATCTTAGTAAGGAGTGCTTTCCATACCTCTTGAGAAAACTCACAATAGGCGGTCATTATTCTCTTCAGATTTCAGACAGAGATAGCATCTAGAAGGCCCTCTTAATCTCTTAAGTTTAAGAATATCATCAGTTGGTAAAAGGTTGTTGAAGGATCTCCAACAAAAGAAGGATATGGAGGTGGATAAATATCTGTTCCAAATGGCTTCACCCTAATTGACTTTATCCCATCCACATAGTTTAGCATAGATAGCTTTTGTCAAGCTTTGATTATCATAGCTATGCTATATAATCTTGTCTTTTCTGCCTTTATCAAACAAAATCTTAGTGACTTGAGATAGGTGAGGCTCATGTAAAATGGATTGGAGCTTAAAAATTGCCCAGGAGTCCTCATCCCAATGATCACAGATTGAGAGTTGAGGGTTAAAATCTGAAGGGGGCCCAAGCCAATCCTTAGGGCACCAGTCGTCAAGCCAAAAGCTCACTTTGCCATTCCCTAAATCCCATGTGTACATGTCTTCAGCAAGATCTCTACTTTTAAGCATATTAGTCCAGATTCTGAAGTCCCCCAGATTCTTGGTAATAAGGGAAGGATGCTGGCCCTTGCAATACATACCATTCATGAACTTGGCCCACAGGGAAATTTGTGTTCTGAAGTGAATCCACATCATACAGAAATTAATCTCTTTGACTTGTTGAATCCCAGCCCACCTGCTGCTATTCGTTTAGCTACCTTCTGGTATAAAGCCCAGTGGAGCTGCTGTCTTTGACCTGCCCATAAGAAACTGCTGAATACTCTCTCCAATTGAATTTGGATGCTTTTCTTAATGTAGTTGGATTGAAGAATATAAGAGGGGAAGGTAGTTAATATGCTTCTAAGGAGAGAAACTCTACCCCCATTTGACAGGAAAGAATGAGACCAGCTGGATAAACTTTTATGTATTTTTTGGAATACCTCATCAAATTGGGCCATTTTAGATCTCCCCCATGTGAGTTGGACCCCTAAATATTTCACAGGGTCCCTAGAAATAGAGAAGCCAGTGTAGTTTGAGACCCAATGCTTGCAACTCGAAGAAGCCCTCTTGTTGAATATAAGTTGGCATTTAGTAGGGCAGAACTCCTTCCCAAAATATTTCTGAAATTGTTGAAAAATTTATAGACATTCTTAATTGCAATCTTTTGGACATTGGAGAATATCATGATATCATCAGCATACATGAGGTGGGAAATAGCTATATTGGATTTCTGATGAAATATGGAGTACTGTTGGTTGAGGATTTTCTTGTCAAGCATTCTAAAGAAGTAATCCATAGCAATTATAAAGATAGTGAGAGAGAGAGGGTCACCTTGTTTGAGCCCTCTGGTAGCAGTGAAAGAACCCCAGGGTTGGTCATTGATAAGGATGGAGTGATTGTTGTTTATAAGCCACATTTGGATGAGTTTTCTGAATTCTTGTTGAAAACTTATAGCTGCAAGAATCCCCAAGATGAAATTCCAATCAATGGTGTCTAGAATGAGTTATTGTACCAACAACACATTATCATTAATGGATCTTCCTTTAATGAAAGCAAATTGGTTTGGACAGGTAATCCTGTCAATGATGGGGTTGAAGTCTTTTGACTATGATCTTGCTTATGAGTTTGCTTATGATAGATGTAAGGCTGATAGGCTTGTAATGTTCCTAAGTCTTTTGCAAATCACCTTTAGAGGTTAGCACAATAGAAGTGTGTCCAAAATAGCTAGAGAGATTGACCCCTCATAAGAAACTCTTGATTGTCTCTACTACCTCCTTCTTAATAATGTGCTAGGCTTTTTTATAGAAGTTAGCAGTAAAGCCATCAGGGCCAGCTACTTTAGAGTTGTCAATTGTGTTCAAGGCTTCCCAAATTTCCTCATCTGAAGAGAGTTCAGTGAGATTGAGCTCAGTAGTGTAACTTGATTCTTCAGTAAAGTAGTCTTCATAATCAGTAATGAGATCAGCATAAGAGTTCAGGAGGGAGCTGTGGTACTTAACAACATCCTTAGCTATAAGTTCATTATCATTAAGCCATCTGCCTTCAATAGAATAAATGGAGTGGATGGTATTGCACTTCCTCTTGTAACTTATGTAAGCATGGTAGAACTTAGTGTTTCTGTCCCCTTCAGTAAAAATGTTAATAAAAGCTTTCTGTTTGAGTAGAATATCTTGGATGTCAATAGCTTTATTCAGATTAGTTTGGGTAGTAAGCAACTCAGTTTCAGTGGCAGTATTATTCTGAACAGCAGCCTCAAGTTTCTCAACTTTCTTCTCAGCAGATAAGGCATTGGAAAAGACATTTCCAAAAGTCTACCAACCCCACTTCCTCAAAGCTTTGCTGGTTTTCTGATGAAGAAGGCTGAGCTTAATTAAAGGATCAGTATGATCAATTTCCATCTAGTTTGAAGCAACACAGTTGATGAAAAGGGGGTGGGTAGACCACATATTTAAGTATCTGAAAGGTGGGTGGAGTGTGGTAGTACTAGGTGAAGTTATGGATATAAGGAGTGGTCTATGATTTGAACCATTGAGGGTTAGGTGGGTAGCAAAAGTAAGGAGGTAGTGTTTTTGCCAGTGGTCATTTACTAACATCCTGTCAAGTCTTTCCCACAGAAGAACCCTCTTCCAAGTGAAATTAGGACCCTGGTATCCCAAGTCAAACAAACCAGCCTGTTGAATTTGATCATTAAAGTAAATCATTTTGGACAGGTTGGGAGGTCTCCCTCCAGATTTCTCAGCTGCATTAGTGATACAATTGAAATCTCCACCTACCATCCATGGAAAGTTCATATTAGTGTTGATGAGGTGTAAGCCCTCCCAAATCTTCTGTCTATCAACTTTTAGCCTTCCAGCATAAATAAATGTAGCATACTCCAGATGGCCTTGTACAAGAAGAGATAGCTGTATGAACTGTGGATGATCCATTATAATGCTCCACTGTATTTCTTTCCTATAAAAGAACCAAATTTTATTATTTTTGTTGGCATAGTGAGAAAAACCAAGGAATTTGTTAATAATTCTCTATGAGTTTTGCTGAACCATAGGTTCAAGTATAACAAAGCACCACAGTTTATATTTTTTGTTATTTTTGTTACAGTTTATATTTTTTGTTAAGATAAATCAGTCTTCTTAGAGACTGAGGATGGGCAATGCCCCTTATATTCCAACAAAACATATTAATCATTGGAGAGATTATAATGAGGAGAAGGCTGAGATATTGATCTGGTCCTTCCTCTAGAAGGAGGAGGTCCACCCATCTTCAGAGCTTCTGTGTACTCATTATTTCCATCCCTTAATTTCTAAACTTCTGACAACTTCTGACAGAACCTTTTTCTTATTCTTAGATTTCTGTGTTTGCCATTCCCATTAGGTTAGGTGTTTCATCTCAGCTATGTCTTTCTTCTCAGGGGCTTTTATAACAGGAGTAGCTTTCTGGTTGATCTTCTTGGATTTCACAACCTCATCTAATGGAACAGATAGAGGTGTTATAACATTTATTTGGTTCTCCTCCTCCATGATTTGTCTGGGGGAAATATTAGTGGGATCAGTGGAGCCAAAAGGAGCTGTAGAGCTTCTGGGTGTATCCAGCATGTCTTCCAAATTCCCAGTGGGAGAGGGTTCCACACCAACTATAATTTTTGGGGGAGTAGGTTGAGTATTCCTTTCCTGAATTGCCACAGTCTTCTTTTGGGGAGGGTGAAGCCTGAAACATCTATCCTTGGTGTGTCCAAACATCCTGCAGTGATGACAGTAGTATGGTTTCTATTCTAACACCACTTTCTGACAGAATCCCTCTTTGTCATTACCAATCCAAAGCCTTTTGATTTCAGGAAGGGTTACATCTCTTTCAATGAAAAATCTAGCTAGGGTAGATCTAACTTTGTTGTATGTAGTAGCATCCACCTTCATAGGTCTCCCTATTGCACTTGCAATATTAAATAAAGCATTGAGATTAAAGTACTGAATTGGGAGGCCAGGTAATTTAAACCATAGGGGAAGTATAGGAGGTTCCTTACTAGTGTCAAAATCAGGATCCCACTTCACAATTTTCATGGTTGTGCCTCCAATTTGAAGAGCTTGTTTCGCAAATAGTCTAGCATAGTCTTCCTCCCCTGAGAGCTGTATAAGAAGATTTGTTCCATCTAGTATTCCAATATGCCAATCTCCATTGAATTTTAAAGAAGCAAAGTAATTCTTAACTAAGTCCATTTTGGGGTGGCCAAGAAGAAATTTTCCCACTAAGGTAAATTTTACTTGATCATTTAGGTTATGAATTTCTTGAGGTGAGAAATAAACAGCTGGTTCTCCTTCTTTAGTACCTAAAGGATGAATACAAGGGCTGTTACCCTTCCCAGAAGCTATCTCATGGAATTTCTATGGAAAGAATAAGTGTTCAGGATCACTGAGGGAGGCAGTTGATTTGCCAACCACCCCAGCATAAGTGGCCCTAGCCCACTGAACATCAGTTTCAATATCAATTGAGGTACCCATAAACCCCAGAAAACACAACCTTAAAACAACAGCACCAGCAAACCACAAGGAAAGATTTAAAAATTCCTTGGAGGTCTACTAAACTTAGTTTATTCTGCTTAATGAAATCATCCTCATATGAATTAATAGGGTTTCACCAAGATATGATTTATGATTTTGTAGATCACCAGAACCTTATTTCCTCGCTTTTCATAAAATGCTTTTAACATATAAATGCTTTCACATGCATTTTAAGTTTCAGTTGAAGATTACGGGAAGACCATCCAGGTACACTTTAATTTTACCTGCATTTCTAGTTTTCCGTACTTTACTTTTCAGTACGTTACTGTTAAAAAGCGATGTCACCCTGCTTGAAAACCAAAACTTCTAGATAGTCGTCAACGAAACATAAAATCAACCAAGATAAAAATCACCGCCACAACATTCAAAATATAAAACAACTTAAAATTTAATCACAAACATCATAAAACAACAATTGCAACTAAATTAAGACGTCTCTATTGGATGATTGGGAATCTCTCGGAGGAGGTAACCTACAGTTGCTAACGAGGCTTCCCACGGTCTAAATGAAATTATGGAACTCATTAAGTTGTGTTTAGTAAATTCATTTGGATTAAGTGAATCCAATCAAAAATAGTCATACCAGAATGAGGGAATCATAGGATCCTAGCCAGTGTCGCTCTAATCAACTTTAATATGCCTCATAACATTTAAAGAACTACAACCATATGGAAATTTGATTTGACATCATAACTTGATGCACTAGAAAAATTAAACTCGTCACGACAAGGAGCTGAGAGCTAGCTTGGTGGGCAACACAGCCATCTTAAATAGCAAAACACGCCCACATCAGCTAAACCAATTTCCTTCCTTAAAATGAACAACCAAGTCATAAGACTTCGAGGTAGTTTGCTTATGCAACATAAATCCTCACCTCATTTTTAGGCCTTTGTATAACTTCAAGGTTGTTGTTTGTCAAATCCTCACATCCTCCAGGCTATTTGTGTGATTCTTCCACACAAATGTAAGCCCTACACTAATAAAATTTGCAGCATGAAACATTTAAATGTTTCTCCTTAAAATTGAAGCTAAATCATAGGATAGATTAGGAAGTCACTGAGGTTCTCCTTCGGATCTATTACATCTCCTAGTTCTTCCTCCTTTAGATTCTACAATAAAATGTTCCAAATTTAAATTATTAAATTTGAGTTATTCCCATTTCACACCTCCTTTTGGTCCGATCTTATGAAAAGTCATATCTCTTGAAATTCTTGAAAATAATATCCTCTGATTTTTATCGAAAGTTTTCTTATGTTACTTTGGTTATCTAAGATATAATAAACTATAGGGGCTTGCCCTTATAGGAAGCTTGTCCGAACCCATCGAAAAATAAAACATATTTAATCCTTCATATTAAATGGGGAAATTGTCGACAAATAAAATGATTTTGCAGACCAAATGGATGTCATATATTTCTTAGTTTTTATGATCGAGTCTCATCCTCATATCTTTCATAGTTTAAAAAAAAGAGCACTATACCTCAAATCATGTATCTATCCCTAATGGTTTGATTTCATATTTTTATAAACTTATATATATAAATATATATATATATATAT
>NW_018230385.1:246211-247992 GCF_001263595.1 Phalaenopsis equestris | reverse complement strand
TATATATATATATATATATGTAAATTAAATGTCCTTCCGAAGGGAACGATGAGATTCTGATTCTGATGACTGACAACTTCTAATGGGCAACTCCTCAACCAAAATAGTGCCGACAGCTTCTGGCGACAAAGCTGGGAAATAGCTTTTCTCTCAATTTAAATTAGTGGATCTTATCTTCATACATCGGTAATGTGTTCATGTTCCTCATGAACCAAATTACCCTTCTTTCATTGACATACTTTACCAAGTTCTATCTTGGGAAAGTAAAATCAACTCTTCAGACTTTAGGACCATATGTTGAACCACCTTTGAACAGAGAAGTTCAAGAGGCCATTAAGGACTTTTTAATCTTCATGTTGGGTCGGACCCCCAATAAGTTTGTTGGTGGATTAGTTCCACATGGGCATTATGCGTTGTTAAGTTGGTCCCGCACTGGGTCCTAAACACTTCACATCTCCTTTTTCAGTTTGATTTGTTAATTTGCAAATTAAATTGAATTGTGTCGTGCTGCGCGCACTTTAAAATTTCCTTATATTAATCAAAATTTCCTACATTTAAACTACTTTTACTAAAATTTTAAAATCCCCACAAACTAAAAAAAAACTTACCCGATCTACAGATCGACCTCTGTTAATTTTTAGTGCTCGCATTAAGATTATGAAGTTTTGGCCAAATAGCTAACCCCACAGCTTTCTCTTTTGAAGCTGTTGTAATGGCGTGCCCAACGCTAACTTTTTCCTGTGACCTGCTGATCCCTGGATGCTACTAATATGCACAGTACAACAATAATTCAAATTATATTTAAATTATATTTCCTTACTTTGCAACAAAACCAAAAACTTGATCCTGAAGAAAAATAAGAATTTTAACTTTTAATTTATATATATTGTATATTGGGATATATATATATTGGGATACTACGCAAGTATACGTATCATTAGCAAGTAATATAGGACTTTTTGATTAAAACCTGAATATCAAACCCACAGGAAGAATACACAATATGCACTATTAAATAGTAAAATTTATATTTTTAATAAAAAGTTAATTATCTAAACTAAAGATGATTTTTGAACTAAAGATGATTTTAATATTTTTGGTATTTTAAATATTTTGATAGAACAATAACAAATTAAAAAATAACTAGAGTTTTTGTTGAAGAAAAGAACTAAATATGAAAATATCTATCTTCTTGTTATGAATCAGTAATAAGTATAGGAATTCTGTTGTGGAAGTATGCAAATTGTGTTGTGCATATAGGAGCAATAATATTCTTTACACTTACTAGTGATGTTATAAAGAACATTGGTTAATTTAAAGTTTGAATAGTTCTGATGACTGGCTGGGAATGGAAGATACTAGCACTCACTCTAGAGTTCACTCAATTCTCTCCGCCCGGGGGCTAACATCTCGTATCTCGTATCAGAACCTAAGCCTAAGACAATAAACCAAGTTTGGTGCTTTAACCTGTCACTTTAAATTCCTCTAACTCTACACCCTTCAATGAACATTTCAATATTTATTTGCACTCAATAATATGAACTACATTCTCATTCATACAACCTCATGTGATTCTTTTCAATTATTGACTGAGACAGTACCTGTCCGGTTCTTGCGTGTTCTCACAATAAAATTTAACATATGAATAAGCTAAATCAAAGAGTAAATGAAGTGCATGAATTTAAATATCACAACTTCTTCCATCATTGAAGATCAATACTTTCCACAACTTCCATCCAAAACTTAATTACTTATCATTTTAAGAAGAAAGATAAAGAAAA